>NW_027514551.1:1500000-1627500 GCF_048772815.1 Callospermophilus lateralis | reverse complement strand
GACTTGAACTCTGGTGTGATTCCCCTTAGAGAATGAGTTCTGGAACAGACCTCAGAGAAGTACTGGCATAAATTGTGTTGGGATTTTATGAGGCCACGCATGAGAGTCACCCTTGGAAACTGAGATCTTGGCCCAGGGTGGCTTTTCCCAGAGCACTTGGAATCTCAGCCAGGATATCACATGATTTTATTCTGAAAAACTTGGCAGCCATAATTGAGAGTCAAAACACACATGGACATCACATTGTAGACCTCAATAGGCCTGGATTCATGTGACATTTTGGCCACTGTTTGGGAACCTTCCTGTGAGGGTTCTCCAGAGATTTCATTGAAATGAGCTTCCTCACCATTTAATGGTTCCAGAATAAATTGAAACCCACAGTGCCTCCAACTTCCTCCTTGAAAAGTGGCTAGATAAATACCATGAAATTTTCAAAATTCCCATGACCAGGTGGCACTGGAGAATCTTTGGATATCCTGAGGATGATCATGAGTATACCAGTCAGTGCCTTGATTGACTGGTTTTTATGAAGATGGTGCCGAACAGAGATGCCAAGAAGTTGAAGCCTGCTGAGGAGTGGGCATAGAGCAGTGGTGGGCAGGTGTGTGATAAAACATCTGTGGTGGGGCCATGTGGATCTCCCATTGGCTTCCAAATGCCTTGTGACAGACATGGTGCAGCCAGCAGTCCCTTCTATGTAAAGGCATCTTGTTATATGGAGAGGTTTCAGGGCAATGTTTAGAATCGGGTTGCTATGGTCATGGGGGCAAGCTATGTGGAATATAAGCCTGGTTGATGCATTCTTCTGCAGACCCTGACTTACCACAGGTGACAGATCTCCCTCACGCACTGGGTAACAGTTGAATTCTTTGTATTTCGTGAAGCAAATACAAAAATTCCATTTCAGCAGCAAGAAACACCACAAAAAGTGAAGGATGCCCAAATGGCTTCACAGTCCACATGTGGATACACTTAGCCCCCCGTGGCCACAGTTTACCCTAAAAGAGAGAATTCAACATTGCTGCCTCATGTTCATTGGAAAATAAGAAACCATGACCTCCAAGTCACATAGATGCAGACCCAGATTTGATGGTCTCACTACAAAGAAAGCTAAAATTCCCAACAACAACATATATTTCAAGTGATCAACGTCAGAGGCAGATTCTCAAGAAGTCTTTAGGCCAGCAGAGCTCCATGGTTGTGGAGTGTTTACCCTGTCCCTTACTTTTGGAATCTCAGAAGGGAGGAAGATACACCAAGCCAATTGACGGCTCCTTTTGAAAAAATTGTACCACCAATGACATCATCAGCAAATATAACCCAACACTACCACAAGTTGCTGCACAAACAGATAGTTTACAATGCATACATGTGAGTTCACAATGTGTCCAGGCAAGTTCTGCAAGCAGTTCAGTGATGGCTATTGCAGAAGCTGTAGATTGGTTTTATCTTTGATTTCACCAGCACTGTGACGAAGATAGAAATTCTGGCAATAATGGCTAAAGAAAAAATTATGTAACATTCCAGAAAACACTGAAAGAAAACAATTTTCTTAACAATTTACATTGTCTTGGAGAGAATTATTAAATATAATGAAAAGGAAATGTGAAAGAAAACAAACAGATCTGTTAACCTCCTTTTTTGTTCACATTTTAAAACAATCCTCAACAGCTGTTTACCCAATTTAAATTAAACCATTTAAATAATGTGAATAAAAAAACATTTGGATCAATTTTTTCATGAGCCCTCATCATATATGATATATGGACATATGAACATTCAAACATATAACACAAAACACAAGTGTGCACACATAATATAATACATACAACACATAACCTAATAGTAAAGGCCTTATAACTTTTTACATGTGAAATCTCCATTGCAATGTTTAAAAACTCTATTGTCAAAAAATAGAACTGATCACCAAAACATTAAACTAGGTATGTATGAGCTCAAAAAAAAACAAAATAAAATGTGGGAAAAGACAATAATAAAATAGATATTGAAAAAAGCATCCTGGTTCTATCTTAGATGTAAGGGTAGCCAAACTGGAATTTTGGATATCAGCTGATATGGACTTGAGTCAAATCATCTTCTTTTTGTTCTGTAGAAATCGCTTCAGTTAATCTCTCTGGAATCCAAATCGGCTGTTGTTCTCTCTGTGGAAACACACAAACAGGCCCCTGGCTCCAGACAATCATTGGGTCAGGACCTTGGTTAATCTCTCTGGAATCCAAATCGGCTACTGTTTTTCCTGTGGAAACAGACAAACAGACCCCCGACTCCAGACAATTACTGGGTCAGGACCTTTCCATTGTCCTGTTAGAATATCTTTCCAAAGAACCTTGGGCTTATGCACATTTTTTGGACACATATGCCTTTCCCCAGCACTAAGTCCTGATGAATCCAAATTTTAAAAGTTTAGAATAAAAAGGGTTATTTTAAGTTTGTCTTTGGGGAATATATACCCTTTCCCAATTGCGTCTTTTTTGCTTTAATAAGTACTTTTTAATAGTTTGATGAGCTTTTTCAACTATGCCTTGTCCCTGTGGATTGTATGGGATTAATGTTATATGAGTAATGCCAAATGATGACCAAAATTGTTTAAAAGAGGTAGAAGTATAACCAGGGGCATTATCTGTTTTTAACTGTTTGGGAACGCCCACAGTGGCAAAATTTTGTAAGCAATGAATGATAATAACTTTAGTTTTTTCTCCGGCATGAAGGGTGCCCATCAAAAATCCAGAAGAAGTATCAACTGTAACATACAAATATTTTAATTTTCCAAATCCTGGCAAGTGTGTGATGTCCATCGGCCAAATATGATTAGGTATCAATCCTCTAGGATTGACTCCAAGATTAACTTGTGGTAAAAAGGTCACACAATTTTGACATTGTTTAATTATTTGTCTAGCTTTTTCCTTAGTTATTTTAGAAGGCTTTTGTAAGGTATTAGCTTTGACATGGAACTTTTTACGAAAATTTATAGCTTCATCTAGTGTAGAGAAAATATGTATGTCATGTGTACTTTTATTTGCCAAATCATTGCCCAAACTGATGGCTCCAGGCAATCCTGTATGTGCCCTGATATGTCCTATAAAGAATGGATCTTTTCTGTCCCAGATTATACTTTGTATAGTGGAAAGCAAGGAGAAAACAGTAGAGGAATGGGAAATCCTACCAGCATCTTCAAGGCATACTATAGCATTAACTATATGCTGACTATCAAAAATAAATTAAATACAGAATCTTTAAACATCACAAAAGCTTGTAATACTGCATTAAGCTCTACATTTTGAGCTGATTGTTTGGGTACTAGAAATGTAAAAGTTTGATCAGGTGTAACTATTGCTGCTGTACCATTATTTGATCCATCAGTAAATATATTTGGAGCATTCATGATAGGTGTTTTTCTTGTCAATTTTGGAAAAATTACAGGATGCGATGACCAAAAAGACAATAAAGGATTAGATGGTAAGTGATTATGAAATGAAACATTAGATTTGCACATGATTATTGCCCAAGTATTTAACTCATTAACTAACTCATCAATTTGATTCAGAGTATGTGGAGTAATAATTTTATTGGGAGCAATCCCAAGCACTCACTTTGCTGCTTTTATTCCTTTGAGTATTAATTGTCCTATAGCCTCAGGGTACCTAGTAAGAATAGTGTTAGGAGAATAAGATAAATGTATCTATAATAATGGACCTTCTTGCAAAAATACTCCTGTAGGAATATTTTTTGTTGGTAGACAATAAATAATAAAGGCAAACTTATATCAATTCTATCCAATTGCATATTTTCCATATATGTTTCAATGATTTTTAATGCCTTTCTTGCTTCAGGCGTTAACATGTACCGTGAATTGGGATATGATGGACCTTTTAGGATATCAAATAAATATCCCAACTCTCCTGTTGGTATACCTAGATAAGGCCTTATCCAATTTATGTCTCCTAATAACTTTTGAAAGTCGTTATGTGATTTGAGTTGATCTACTTGTATTTGAATTTTTGGTGGCGGTACATGGTTGAGGATAATAGAACACCTAAATAATTAATTGGAAAATTTAATTGTACTTTTTCTATTGCTATATCTAGATTATTTTTTAATAAGTTTGTAAGTGTGGCATAACATTCTAGCATTGTGTTTTTAGCTTTGTGTGCTAATAATACATCATCCATATAGTGAAATATTTGTAGTTCAGGATTTTGATTTCTAAGTGGCTTGATTACTTTGTTAAAATAAATTTGACCCATTGTTGGGCTGTTAGCCATCCCTTGAGGCAGTACTTTCCATTCATATCTCTGATCAGAACCTTCATGATTCAGTGCAGGGATAGTAAATGCAAAACGTGGACTATCCTCAGGATGAATTGGAATTGAAAAAAAAAAAACCTTCAATATCTATAAGTAATTTTGTTAAACCCTCCTCCTATGGGCAATTCCTTTTAAAATGTCCTGTTTGTTCACAATTGTAGCATGTTCTTGGCCTGACATCTAATGCCTGTTTTAGTGCAGCTGCCACAATTTGCCCTTCTTCATTAATGTCTCTGGCATCTAAAGCCTGTTTTACTGCAGTTGCCACGACTTGCTCTTGTTCATTAATGTCTCTACATAATTTAATATATGTGTTTAAATCTTCATGTTTCCATGGTCTAATTATATCTCTGCACCAACTATTCGCTTGCTCATAAGCCAGTTTTTTTAGTAATAGCATTGCTTGTTCTGTTTTCCCAGAACCTCTGGTACCTGTTTGAATAAGCCTATCGACAAATTCAGCATAAAGTTTATTAGCTCCTTGTATTACTTTAGATAATTGACCTTGTAAACCTCCAAGTCCTTGTAAAGTCTTCCATGACTTAATTGCATCTACAGCAATTTATGCACAAACACCAGAATCATATGCAATTTGTTGCTGCTGATCCTCATAAGGTCCCTTTTCTAACAACATATCTAGATTTCTCTGAGGATAACCAGCTGCTGCATTTTGCATAGCCGTCTCCTTGCAAAATTCCTCATTGTCAACCTTCCATAACAGGTATTGTCCTCCATTTAGCACAACTTTACACATATTAGCGCAATCCGCTGGCTTCATGTTCAAGTTGTTAATGGTTTCGACCATGCTTACAGTGAAGGGTGCTTGAGGACCATAGGTTGTTACAGCCTCTTTTATCTGCTTCACTGTTTTGAAATTTAAAGCATGGTAAACTCGCTGCCCTCCTACCTCAAATATAGGGCATGTTAATATTTGAGATCTTGTCTCAGGATCCCAACTATCAACTGTGGGGGTTGGGGGCTTCCCAGCATATGGAGGTGGCCTTGTTAGTTGGACACTTACGTCCTCTGGTGATAGAAAAGTATTAGTAGCAGTCTCCTGTAGAGGTGGTTCTGTTGGTTGGACACTTACACCCTCTGGTGATAGAAAGGTGTTAGTAGTAGTCTCCTGTTGTAAATTTCCCCCTGATGGCTTTTACTGTTTTACACTTTCTTTCTCTGTCTGACTAGCTTGAGAGGCCTTCTCTTTTACATGATTTTTTTCCTCTGTCTGACTGGTTTGAGAGACCTTCTCTTTTACTTGTATTTTTTCCTCTGTCTGACTAACTTGAGAGACCTTCTCTTTTACTTGAATCAATATGTCTTCTTCTTCCTCTACCATTGTCTGAACTGAAGGCTTTTGACTAAACAAACAAGATACGAAAGTCCACAATGGCAATGTGCCAACTGGCAGAGTCCCTGGGCTTTTCTTATCTATTCTTTTTAAATCTTCACCATGATGGTTCCATTGTGATATATTTAACAACTCCTCCTTAAAAAGCCATGGGCTACATTTTTGTATTGTATCAACGTATGCCCTGACTGCTCTTAATTTTACTGGGATGCCTCCTTCCTCTAACAATTTACTTAACACTTTTTCAGTTTGTTTTTTTTTCTAATTTCTGATGCCATATTTCTACTATAATACAACCCAACAAGATAACACCAAACAAAACAGAGATAGAATGAAATAAAAATGGAAAAACAAAATATCATTATAGCCTTTCTCTCTATCTGTTCCTCAGACACAAATAGTTTTTCCTCAGATGTGAGCGGTTTTTCTTCCGTCTCACTTGTCTCCAGGGACAGGCAATTTAAAGCAAATGTGAAGCAAAACAAAAGAGGAATCTTAAAATGGCTACCCATCCTCTTGTCCTGCCCTCAGGGGCGAGCAGTTTACCTTATCAGTTACCCTCAGTCGCTCCCCATGTGAGCCACCAAATGCTGCAGTCTGGCTGGGCACAATCAGGAGCCACTTTTCAAAAGAAAGCAACTTTATTTTTAGAACCACACACGCCAAGCAAAAGAGCCTCTCAGGAAAAACCCTCAGAGCCCCAACTGTCACCACCGGCTTCCCACAAGCCTTTCCCTCCCACACAAGCCTCTCTCCACTTCCCACAATCCTCCTGCCCTTGAGGCCGATTGGCTGGGTCACGTGCGGAGTCAAAAAAGTCCCCCAATGAGCAGCTCTGTGATCTGAAAAGGCAGGGAAGCAGCCCAATGAGCATCACCGCAGAGGAGCCAATCAGCTAGATGTTGCTGGGGCCGCTGTGAGCCAAATATCAGCTGGCAGTCTGAAAGGGTGGGGAAACAGCTCAATGAGCATCTCCAATGAGCATCACCGCAGAGGAGCCAATCAGCTAGATGTTGCTGGGGCCACTGTGAGCCAATCATCAGCCGGCAGCTGAAAGTTTGCAGGCAGCTGGAAGTTTGCTGGGCCCCTTAGGCTGCAGCTATGAACAGGAGTTGTATGCACCATTCACTGAAGGTAGTTTTCAGTACTAGGAAACAAATATGTATTTCAGGTGGATGAATATTTCTGACAATAATCTGGTGAAAAGTTGATTATAAATCCACATACTTGAACATGAATGAATTTAGGGAGTGCAAATAAGACATATATATTTCATATTTTGAAAAATCTGTAGAGTGTGTGTGTATACACACACACACACACACACACACACAGATATTAAAATGTAGCAACATATATGCCAATCGAAATTCACCATGAAATACACAACATTCACAGATCCAAACATATTCAATTTACTTAACAGGGATTTATGTATAATGTTGTTCTACTAGGAGGCTCTCCCATAGTTTGAATTTCAGTTCCAACAGCGTTTATGAGGAGTGATCCCTTCTCAAAATTTGTATCTGCCAAGTCAGCCACCTCACAAGAATGTAGGTGTGATACCAGCTGGGATTCGATATGTGCATATAAAAATACATGTGCTGAATAGGCTACACACAAAGGGAGACAGGAATTCACATATTTGTTAACTTTAAAAACACATGGATATCTATTTCAATTAAAAATAGACTGGATTTATAACACCTAACCTTTATCATGCAAAAGGCAAGTTCAAGAATACACCATGCATCTTCTGAACTGCTTGTATTTCAATTCTGATTTGGTTACTTTTCTGCATCATATTAGAATTAGTAGTCAGAGTGTAGTAGGGTATAAGTTAGTGTCAGGGATTCAGTATTTCAAATGGAAAATTGGAAAATGAATCCAATGTGTATGCAATATGTGTTACACAAATAACTTCCCACTCTAATTCAGAAAATGGCTTGACATAACCTTCGCCCAAAGAAAGACAAAATTAGAGGAGAAGAGTCAGAAAATCTGTAAATACATATATGGAATGGAAAATTCTCAGAAGTTTAAAACTTTTGAGGCTTTAGAGGAGCTTCCAAAACTTAGGGACAGGGTAAAACTCCACAAACATGGAACTCTACTGGCCTAAAGACTTCTGGAGATACTGACAATGAGGTTGGGCACTTGAAATATACATTGTTGTCAGGAGCTTTAGCTTCCTTTTTAGTGAGAACATCAAAGCTGAGTCTGCATCTATGTGACCTGGAGGACATGGTTTCCTATTTTTCAATGAACATGAGGCAGCAGTGTTGAATTTTCTCTTTGTAGCTAAACTGTGACCACTCAGGGCTAAGTGTCTCCCCATGTGGACTTGAAAGCCATTTGGTCATCCTCCAGTGTTCGTGTTATTTCTTGCTCCTGCACTGGGTGTTTTGTATTTGCTTCAAGGCATATAAGGAGTTCAACTGAGACACAGTCCTGGAGGGTGTCCTGTAATATGTGGGGGGTCAGGGTCTGCAGGAGAATGCAACAACCAGGCTTCTATCCAACATTGCTTGCCCCCTTGATCATAGCAACCAGATTGTGAACATTGCCCTGAAAACTCTCTATGTAACAATATGCCTTTATATACAAGGGTGTGCTGGCTGCACCATGTCATTCACAAGCCATTTGGAGCCAGTGTAAGATCCACATGACCCCACCACAGATGTTTTATCACACACCTGCACACCACTGCTCTAGGCCTACTACTCAGAAAGCTCCAACTTACTGACATCTCAGTTCTAGGCACTGTCTGGTACCCTCATGATCAGCAACAGGACATCCTAAGGTTCTCCAGTGCCACCTGGTCATGGAAATTTCAAAAATGAAGTTTTTGAAATTTCATAAATGAAGTTGAAGGCACTGTGGGTTTCAATTCATTCAGGAACCATTAAATGATGAGGAAGCTCATTTCAATGAAAGCTCTGGAGAACTCTCAGATACAAGGCTTCCCAAAGAGTAGGCAAAAGGTCACATTGTGGTCTACAATGTGAGGTCCATGTGTGTTTTTACTCTCAACTACGGCTGCCAATCTTTCAGAATAAAATCATGGCATATCTTGGATGAGATTCCCAGTGCTCTGTGGAAAGCCCCCCTGGGCGTAGATCTCAGTTTCCAAGGACGACTCTCATGGGTGGACTCCTAAAATCCAAACACAATACATGGCAATACTTCTCTGAGGTCAGTTACAGAACACAGTCTCTAAGGGGAATCACACCTGAGTTCAATCCTAGGTGCACCCAGTCATCTCTTCCAAACGCCAAACAAATGACCACAATTAAAACCAAAACACTCCCACATGGCCCTTATCTTCTTCCAATAGACACACATAATAACCATTGGCTGGGGGTTTTCATGAGGGGCGCTGTGCAAGACAGTGTCCAAAATAAACTTCCTTGCCCCTCATTTGCCTAAAGTCAGGGTGTCCCGAACACCCTTCCTGTTAACCATGAGTGATCAAATAGGACTGCTGTTAATACTGTTCCAATTCTCCAATTTGAGGCCTACTGGCTCTGGGGTTTAGATTCTTTATGTGAATTGGAGTTATGAGAAAACCCACGCATCTCTGGGCTAGCCTCTGCAGGGCTTTGAAGAACTCATTTGACCGAAAGATCCCGATTCACAATTGATAAAGGTCAGGATCCTTAGAGGAAGGCGAGAGACTTCATCCACAATGACTGCTCTTTTGGCCATTTTGGTTTTGGATACAGAAGAGATTTTTCTTTAGATCCCTCAGGTGCTGAAAATCTAACCACAGCATCACAGAGGGCAAAGAGGCTTATTCAGACCCATCCCATTTCAAAGCAATTAAGCAAAGAGCCACAGGTGATGCCCATTCATTACAATTTGAAAACTGTTTGCTTCAGCCTTCACCAAGGGGTGGCCTGAGGCAAAGACCTTCCTGACATTCAGGGCAAAAGAACAATAGGTAAGCAAAAGGCCCAAAGCAGGGTTTCCCCCTGAGACTCTTCTGGTCACGCTGGTATCTGAGTTTTCTGAGATGCTCGCCATTTCCTTCAGCTATCCAGTACATGGCCATGTCACAGAGTTTACTGGTGGTACATATCTTGAACACAAAACCATTTGCCATTCTGGACAGTGCCCACAATTCAGGAAGAAAACAGAAACTTAAGGAGATAGGAGGTGTTGCCAATCGAAAAGTCAAACCGCAGTCCATTCACAAATTGTGCAGAATGAATGCTGGGAAGCTTTCTACTAGACAGGACACATCCATTGATACATTCTCTTTTCTAATGTCGACAACCACGGACACAGTGGGATACACAGACCTAGAAACACTCGCCTTGTCAAATGACTTACTAGAAATAGTCCACTCCAAACCAAACAAACTGCTTTTCCTATCAATTCTCAGAACATGTGACAAAGCCACAAACACACACCCACACCCACAAAGGCAACTTCTTTACCCAAGAAGTTCTGTGAATATCCGGAGTGTCCTCTGACTGGTTGGCCATTATTTGTTCCCCCAAAATGGCCTGTCCTGTCTCAGATCTGGTCTCCTTGGCCAACACTGTCAAGTTGTCCAAAGCCAGGGGTGAGCCACTACCTGCTTTTTCATGAAAGACCCCTCTTCAGAGCTTTCCTGGCATTTGGCCATCCTCATATCAGTAGGTACCAAAAAAGACTTACTCTGTTCTTGGTAAATCCAAATAAGTTAGCCCACTGGGACTGTGACTGGGACTGTCTCTGGATGCCAGGCTTCTTGGATCCCAAGTTCAGAGAGCTCCATCACCAATAAATTAGTTAGTTCACTTCCTTCAGGAACTGAATTATGACACTGCCTTGGCAACCACTTTGTTTTAACAGTAGCTTCGAAGGGTCTCATGTGATGGAGGCTGCCTCTACTTCCTGTGACAGTTTCACAAGTTAAAATGGTATATCAACCATAGGCACCTGGGAACAGCTCACCATACAAGCCTTGTTTGGTCCGTCTTCTCTACATAAAGAAGAAAGTGGCTGATTCAGACAAATCCCTTCATTCTGAGCAGGTTGTTTGCCATGGAAGATGACTTTTGCTCTCTCAGGTCCTAAATAGCTGCATACATCTTCTCCAGGGATCATTTCTGCATGGACCTTGAGGTTCTCTGCCGGTGGAAGATCCCCTCTATTTCTGTATTGTAAGACAAACTCTGTCCCTGCTCTTCTGTATAATTAGATTGAGGGAAAAGTGTATGGTAAGGCTTAATAACAGGTTCGATTTGGCTTAGGAATCATTCTGATTGATGAATAATGGTATTGGGTACCTGTGATATTTACAAGAATATACAAGTGAAATATAAGTATGAAAACAGAAATCTAGGTAAGATATGAAGCCCAGAAGAGCATTAGGCCCTTGATTGGGATACTTAGCTTTGAATTTTGTTCTGCACAGATGTGTCAGATAAATCGATATACCATGGCATAGGACCTTGTACCTTGGATGATTGAATGTTGAAGAGAACATCCAGTCAAACAGGGATAGTCGGTATTATTAGAAAGATAGTTGGTAGGTTTAGGAAGAAGGGTGAGTATAGGATTGGCAGCAAAAGTTCTTTAGCAATTGGGTTTCAGATAGAGAGTGAATGTAAAAGTTAGTATATGTGAAGAGTCAGTCACAATGATGAACTGGGGAAAATATATAGGAAAGCAGATATGAATACAGACATTATGAAATCAGGCAAAGTATAAAGTCAGTGATAGGATTAGGCATTTTTAACAGGGTTGTTGTTGAATATATAATCTAAGGAAGAAACAAATATGTACTCAACAATAGGATTGACATTTGAGAGCATTAGGCAACCTGCACATAGATGTTTTTAGTAATCCATGCTCACTTTCCATTTAGGCTTTCGTACAATCAAAGTGTGACCTTTGCTTTTTTGTCGAGAATATTACTGTGATAAAATGTATATGGACATCAGGTGACATGAGTATTTCTTCCACCATTTCTGTGAGCAATATTTTGAAGACGTATAAATAAGTGTTGGGTGTAAAATTAGGTGTACCTGGAGTCTTTGGATATAGAGATAATGCATGAATAGACCATCCTGAGAATAAATAATATAACTGGTTCCAACTTTAAATAATTTTTTGAATTGATATCTGAAAATATACAGAAAATCTTATATTGCTATACAATCATTCATTCCATCCTGTTACATTCTAATGGTAATATGAGTGTTATGGTTTATCATGAAGAGTTTGTGAGTTTTGCTTCAAAAGTGATTGTGGAAGTCAAAAATAATGTGTTTGGCAAGAAGTCTCATGAAAAGACCAGTCAAGAGACCTGGAGGAATAAATGTGTTCTGAAGAAGGAATTGATTAAACATGAAAAAAATTCTTATAAATTTGTGAAACTCTGGATGAAATATATATACTATGAGATATATATATATATATATATATATATATATATATATATATATATATATATATATATTTGAATATATGTAGAATACATAGGTAAAATATATGTATGAAAACAGAAATCTAAGTAAGATTTGAAGCCCAGAAGGGCATTGGTCCCTTGATTGGGACTACTTAGCTTTGAATTACTTTCTGCAAAGTTGTCTCAGATAAATCCATATACAATGACATAGGACCTTGTACCTTGGATGATTGAATGTAGAAGCGAACATCCAGTCAAAAAGGGATAGTTGGTAGTGAAAGTTTAATAAAATAGGTACTTGTCACTTCCTGTGTTTCTGTACGCTTAATAAAACACTGTTGAAATCTTGAGAATTGTTTGCTAATCTTGTTCCCAGAATGTGCTGTCCCCATCTGCCAAACTGCAGATTGTACTCCCTCACCCGGTTAAGCGCTAACCGCCCACTGACCATTACCCATCAATAAACTTCCCTCCCTGCCCTCTCCAAGAAAAGTATATAAGCTCTGCTGAAGCTGTTCTCAGGGCTCTCTGCTCTATTCAAGTGAACTCTGAGCCCCAGCATGCTGGACCCCCAGTAAATCCTTTGCTGTTGCATGTTAAAGTCTCTTGGTTGTCCCTTCCTCTGACACTAGCCCGACCTTTACATATGGAGGTTCCACAGAGATCAAGCAGCGGTGGACGAGAGACCCCAATGGACCCCCCTCAGATAAGTAAGGCGCCTCTTTCTGGTTTCAGGTTTCATGTTAGGGTTTGGCAAAATGGCTGTCAATGAAGAGTGTGAGCTCTCTCTGATGGTGGCTGACAGTCGTGTTACAGAACCACAGGCCACGTCCCTGTCCCTGGAGGACGCCTGAGAGGACTCGGGAAATTGAGGAACAATAGTCTCCTTGACTTAGTGATATTTTGTTTCGGATTCAGTATTGCCAGTCCATCGGATTTTGCCGGCTACTCAGTCATGGTCTCAGTGTTGAACGTCCATTGCCTGTCTTTATTGTCTTGTCTTGCCTGTGTCATGTGTCTTGCTTTCACTGTTTGTGTATCTCTCATTATGGAACAGAGCACTTCAATGCCTCTGTCCCTGACCCTTGATCACTATACCAAAGTCCGTTTAAGGGCTCAGAATCTCTTTATTTCAGTAAAGCCCCGGATGTGGCAGACTCTCTGTACCTCAGAATGGCCCACCTTTGGAGTCAGATGGCCCCTAGAAGGATCTTTCTACTTCCCACTAATTTATAATTCAGAGATATTGTCTTTCAGCCGTGGCCAGATAGTCATCTGGATCAACAGCCATATATTTTAATTCAGCAGGACCTCTGCAAATTTCCTCCTCAATGGGTAAAGCCTTTCCTTGCCCCTGCCCCCGCAATGACTCCTTCCCCCAGGAACTCACAAACACTCTGCTCCTTCTCCTCCTCCACACTCTGTTTTCCCTGTGTCACCAGATTTGAGTCTACTGGACTCTCCTCCCCCTCCTTATCCCCTGCCCTCATCCTCTAACCCCCAACACCCTCTAAGTGATACCCCTGCTGCTGACTCAGCCTCTCCTCCATTGAAGGAAGCTAAGCCGGCCCAGCGCCCTCCAGGTAATTCCCCTGCAGCACACACAGCACCTCCTCCCATGGAGGAAGCTGGCCCTGCTAAAGGAACTCGCTGGCGGTGAATGAAAACCCTGGAACTCTTGGGATGCCTCCCCTTCGACCCTATGGACTAATGATTGACAATGGCCATTGGGGGAAAATTCAAGCCTACCAGTATTGGCCGTTCTTCTCTTCAGACCTATGTAACTTAAAAAATTACAATCCCCCTTTTTCCGAGGACCCCACCCGGCTCTCAGGTGTGGTTGAGTCATTGATGTTTTCACACCAGCCTACTTCGGATGACAGCCAACAACTGCTAGGGACTTTCTTCATGACAGAGGAAAAAAAGGGAATTCTCCAGGAAGCTAAAAAAAAATCCTTGGACCAGGTGTGCATCCGACACAACTTACCAACATAATCAAAGCCGGCTTTCCCTTGAACCGACCCAACTGGGACCCCAACACCTTTGAAGGTAGGGAGCATCTGTCCACTTATCGCCGGGCTCTAATAGTGGGTCTCCGAGCAGCCGCTAGTGACCAACTAATTTGGCCAAGGTAAGAGAGATTATCAGGGGCCTGATGAATCTCCCTCTATGTTTCTAGAGAGAATTATGGAGGCATATAGGAGCTATAATCCTTTTTATCGTCAGGCAGAGAATCAAAAGGCATCTGTCACGATGGCCTTTATTGGGCAAACTGCCCTGGATATTAAAACAAAGTTACAAAGCTTAGATTGATTACAAGATATGACTTTGAGAGAATTAGTCAGAGAAGCTGAGAAGGTATACTATAAGAGAGAAACTGAGGAAGAGAAGGGAGCAAATGGAGGATAAAAGAAACAAAAGGCAGAGTAAGGCATTGACTAAGGTCCAGGTCACAACAACAAATAGGCCAAAAATTAAGAAACAGGGAGACAAGAAGGTATACGTTGGCCCACGACAGAGGCCACCCTTGGCCTCAGATCAATGTGCCTACTCAAACAAAAAGGACACTGGGCCAAAATTGACATAGAAAGCGACTGCCACGCCAGCCAGCCATTCTGACTCTGGAGGATGACTAAGAAAGTCGGGGCTCAGATCCCCTCCCCGAGCTCAGAGTAACTTTTGAAGTGGAGGGGACCCCAGTAAACTTTGAAGTGGATACAGGGGCAATATACTGAGCCCATAAGGCCACATTGGGCCCTCTATCAAATAAAAAATCTCTATTTCAAGGGGCTAATGGCAGTAAATATCGGGCTTGGACAACTAAGAGGACCATGGACCTGGGAAAAGGAAAAATCCAACACTCCTTCCTAGTAGTCCCAGAATGCCTGGCCCCATTGATCGGCGGAGATCTGCTCACCAAGCTCTGGGCCAAAATAAATTTTAACCCTGAAGGCCCTTAAGTGGAATTTCTAAATCTTTCAGTAAAAACTCCAAGAGCCACGGCTCTAACTATGTCAGTAGAAAATGTACATCAACTCACTCACCTTGGTTCAAAGAAACTGCAGGCATTCCTGAAGGATCAAGAACAGAGTTTTCCACTAACAGACTCACAGTGAAGAAAATAACTGAATGGGTAACAAAAGCCTGTCGGGTTCATCAATTGGTAAATGCTTACCATTCCTAGCTTCCTGTATGAAAGCACATACGAGGAACCAAACCAGGACAATACTGGGAAGTGGACATTACTGAAACAAAGCCAGCAAGGTATGGACTTAAATATCTCCTAGTCTTTGTAGATACATTTTCAGGATGCATTGAAGCCTTCCCCACAAAAAAAAAAAAAGAAAAGAAAAAAGAAAAGAAATAGCGCAAATTTTGGTCAAGAATATCCTAGAAGATATTTTTCCAAGATACAGCCTGCCTAAGTTAATAGGGTCTGATAATGGACCGGCGTTCATGGCCCAGGTAAGTCAGGGGTTAGCCAGGACCCTGGGGATTAATTGGAAGTTACATTGTGCTTATAGACCCCAGAGTTTAGGACAGGTAGAAAGAATGAACCAAACCATTAAACAGACCTTAACAAAATTAAACTTAGAGACCGGAATAAAAGATTGTACTATGCTCCTGCCTTATGCACTGTTAAATGAAGAAAATACTCACTCTGATTTTAGTGTAACCTCACCCCCTATGAAATTCTCTATGGTGCCCCTCCTCCAGTAAGGGACCTAACACCAACTCTAAGACCTTACAATCCCTTCCACACCAGCTTGCTTGACAGACTTAAAGCTCTTGAAAGAATTCAGTGACACCTGTGAAAACAGCTGGCCACTGCCTACCAAACTGTGGACGAGGGGACTCCACATCGATATCAAGTAAGAGACTTTGTCTTCGTAAGACGACATCAGGTGACATCGCTGGAACCCCGCTGGAAAGGACCATTCCAGGTGCTACTTATAATACCTACAGTGGTAAAGGTAGATGGAATCACTTCCTGGATCCATGCCTCTCATCTCAAGCCTGCGCCCTGTCCAGACATTGACTGGAAACTGGAATTGGCTGGAAACTGGAAAAGACTGGTAACCCTTTCAAAATGCACATTCGCCGTGTGGATAAGGCTATAGACTCTCCCCTTGACCACCAGTATTTCTAACCCTCATCACCCCTTTCAGCAGCGATGGCTGATCACAAATCCTACTGGACAAGAAGTTTAATCAATCTTGCATACAGCCCCCTTAGGGACCTGGTGGCCATCTCTCCACCCAGACATTTGTCAGCTGGCTATATGTCTTTCCTATTCAGATATCCCTGAAGAAGAGGATCCCACTAAAATTCCATTAAATCCCTTCCGTATCATATGTAATGGAAACAAACATTATGGATGTAGGGACACGTGAGCCAGATGCAGGTCGGCTAGCCTAGATTACTATGTTTGCCCGGTGAACTATCAAAGCCACAAACAGCCATGGCTGTGTGTGGGAAAAGCCGACTTCTTCTGTAATCAAGGGGATGTGAGCATACAGGGGCTGCACGATGGAACCCAAACTCCTAATCAAATTCAGTACACAGCATTGGCCATATTACCAATAAGATAACCTAAATCGATGGCCCCCAGAGGGGTCTCTAGATCCTCAAATTCTGTGGAACCTTTTTAACTTTGGAAAGGGCTCAAAGGCGTGAAAAGAGATTCCCCTATGTGGAGGCCTTTTCCGTCCTTCGCTCACATCCTGAACTATGCTTCTCCAATAGATCCTCACCCTCAGCCTTCTGCTCTAGTCTCTCTGCTGTCACTCCCACCTCAACAACCTGATTTCTCTTATCCCGTTACTAGATCAACAACCCAAACATCCGCCAGTTCTCAGACCATTGCCCCCTTGCTGAGGTAGCAGGTACTTAGTTACCACTCTACCCACTCACTACTCTCTTCTCCTGTTAGCACCCATACGGGGTTTCACCAGGTCCTTTTACCAGCTAACCTAAAGCTCAAAACAGCTGAGAAGACCCCTATCCAAGATGTAATAAAAATGGTCTTTAAAGTTGCTTTGTCATCACTGAAAACAGGTTACTAAGAATTTAAAGTCCCTCACAGGCTTTTTGGATACACACTCCCATCTTCCCCTCTTTTCTACCTGTTCTACTGCTCAAGTTTTTGTTGCTAGAAAATCCCAAACCCCTTTCCCATTATTCTTTTACATCTCTCCGTACTCATTCTCAGATCCTCGGAACTGCTCTAAGTCCCGCCTTCCCTCTCTTTCCCCTCTGTTCCACACCCACAGAAAAGTCTTAACTGATCTTCTCCAGATGTCTTCACCATGGCTGACTTTAGGACGTTCAGCAAAAGAGTCCCTATAAAAGAGTTGAGTGTAGACAAACTTCCTGTTTTCATGTGTCCCTGTTCTACTTGGCCACTGGCTAAAACAATCAGTACTTGTAAGCTAGACACCCCCTTACTAGTTTTTCACAAAATATGTGAACAAGGCCTCTGACTTTGAGCTGGGGCTTCAAAGAGATGGCTACATTTCTATGATAAAGAAGTTACCAACTGGCTCCATGGTAATAGCTGGCAAGCGGAAAAAAGAAAGGGATGAAATATCTCTCCGCCTCCCAGGTGTCCTTGAAAAGTTAATTTGCTCAGAACAGAGGAAAAAAAACATAAAAAAACTGCTTTTTGTGAATTTCTGCTGACTGTGAACTTCTGAGCACATTCCCTTACATGTTGGGTACAAAATTCTGAAACTTCCTAAACTTGGGGTTCATGGGATTAATTGATTACAACAGAAGCAATGCCCTCTGAATCCGTTTGCAACCAAATAGGATTGTTTCCCTAGCTTTGGTGCTATCTTAGGTGCCTTGTCTTGACTGTTCTTACAACAGTATAATTCTATATACTTAAACATTTTTATGTTTTCATTAAATGGTCAACAGTGGTGATTAAATGTGTAATGGTGCAGAGGTTACCCAGAGTGCTCTATCATGATGCAGGTTCATTTGAAGATCAAACAGGGGGGCATACAACCCGGTTCCACAGGGAACATATATCCCTCACTTCAGCCATCCTATTAGGAATACGAGTTGCTGCAGGGGAGGTCACAGGAACCACTGCCTTGGTCCATGGTACACAGCAAAATACCCAATTAGAAGCAGCAATAGACCAAAACTTAAAGATATTAGAAACCTCCATCACAGCTTTGTGGGAATCTTTAACCTCTCTCTCTGATGTTGTTTCATACAACAATCGAGGGTTGGACCTCCTCTTCATGAGAGAATGGTGCCTTTGTGCTGCATTGAGGGAAGAATGTTATTTTTATGGCAACAATACTGGAGTTGTAAAAAATTTATGAGTAAAATAAAAGGATGCCTTGAAGAGTGTCAACGAAAGAGAGAGGCCCAAAAAGGGTGGTTTGAGTCTTGGTTCACACAGTCCCCCTGGTTAACTATACGTTTATCAACCTTGGCCAGTCCAATAATAATACTCACATTCTTGCTAACTATAAAACCCTGTTTGCTCAACCATGTATTTTCATTTCTCCAAGCTCAAATTAGACAAGTTAAACTTATGGTAATACCCCACTAGCAGACATAGAATGTGATACCACTCCAATGATCACTTTTATGATTAAAAGTAGCCAGAAGAAGACGTGGGGAATGAAAGGTTAATAAAATGGTACTTGTCACTTCCTCTTTTTCTGTATGCTTAACAAAACACTGTTGAAATCTTGAGAACTGTTTGCTAATCTTGTTCCCAGAATGTGCTGTCTCCAACTTCCAAAATATATAATGTACTCCCTCTCCCGGTTGCATGCAAACTGCCCACTCGCCCTGACCCATCAATAAACTTCCCTCCCTGCCCTCTACAAGGAAAACACATAAGCTCTGCTTAAGATGTCCTCAGGGCTCTCTGCTCGATTCAAGGGAGCTCTGAGCCCCAGCATGCTGGACCCCCAATAAACTCTTTGCTGTTCCATGAGACAGTCTCTTGGTGGTCTCTTCCTCCGACGCTCACCTGAACATTACTTGGATGATTGAATGTAGAAGAGAACATCCAGTCAAAAAGGGATAGTCGGTAGGATTAGGAAGATAGTCGGTATGTTTAGGAAGGAGAGTGAGTATAGGATTTGGAACAAAAGTTTTTTAGCAATAGGGTTTTGGTTAGAGAGTGAATGTAAATGTGAGCACATATGAACCATCACAATGATGAACTGGGGAAAATATGTAGGAAAGCAGATATCAATAGAGACATTACGAAATCAGGCAAAGTATAAAGTGTGTGATAGAATTAGGCATTTTCAACAGGGTTGATTTTGGATATATTATCTTAGGAAGAAACGAATATATTGTCACAAATAGGATTGACTTTTGAGAGCATTAGGCAACCTGGACATGGATGTTTTTAGTAATCCATGTTCACTTTACATTTAGGCTTTGGTAGAAACATAAGTGTGACCTTTTCTTTTTGTGTCCAGAATATTACTGGGTTAAATTGTATATGTAGATCAGGTGACATGAATATTTCTTCCACCATTTCTGGGAGCCATAATTTGAATACGTATAAATTAGTATTGAGTTTACAATGAGGTGTACCCTGTGTCTATGAATATAGAGACAATGCATGAATAGACTATACTGTGAATAAATAATATAACTGGTTCCACTTTAAATAATGGATTGATTTGATATCTGAAAATATATAAGAAATCTTATATTGATATACAATCATTCATTCCATCCAGTTATACATCTAATGGTAATATTAGGGTTATGGTTTATCATGAACGGTGTGTGAGTTTTGCTTCAAAAGGGATTATGGAAATCGAAAATAATGGGTTTGGTAAGAAGTCTCATGAAAAGACCAGTCAAGAAACATGGAGGAATACATGTGTTCTGAAACAGAAAATTATTGAAAGTGAAACACATACCCATAATTTTGCTAACTTGTGGATGAAATATATACTCTATTATGTGCATTACCTGAAGAAATAGTAATGTACCAGTGGCGAATAAGAATGAACATGAAAATACACATCATGTCCCATATGAATCTACTTGCATTAATGAGAAACTGGGTCAATTATTGTAGAAATATTAGGATATGTATGCACCATTCACTGAAGTTAGTTTTCATTACTAGGAAGCAAATATGTATTTCAGGTGGATGAATATTTCAGAGAATAACCTTTTGAAATGTTGACTATAAATCCACATACATGAATATGAAAAAATTTAGGGAGTGGATAATAAGGCATATATATTTTATATTTTAAAAAAATCTGGAGTGTGTATATATACACAGAGAGAGAGAGAGAGAGATTAAAAAGTAGCAATATATATGCCAATCGAAATTCACCGTGATATATATATCTTACACAGATAGAAAAATATTCAATTTACTGAACATGGATTTATGTATAATATTGTTCAACTAGGAGGCTCACACATAGGATGAATTTTCAAATCCCATAGCGTTTAGGTGGAGTGATCACTTCTCATCATTTGTATCTGTCAAGTCAGACACCTCACAAGAACGTATGTGTGATACCAGGTAGTATTCTATATGTGCATATAAAAATAGATGTGCTCAATAGGTTACATAAAATGGGAGAGAAGAATTCACATATTTGTTAAATTTAAAAATACATGGAGAACTGTTTCAATTTAAATCGACTAGATTTATAGCACCTACATTTTGTCATGCAAAAGCCATGTCCAACTATACAACATGCCTCCTCTGAACTGCTTGTATTTATATTCCGTTTGGGTTATTTTTCTCCATCTTATTAGGATTAGTAGTCAGAGACAAGTAGGGTATGGGTTAGTGTCACGGATTCAGTATTTCAAATGGAAAATAGGAAAATAAATCCAATGTGTATGCAAATATGTGCCACAAAAAATATTCCCACTCTCATCCAGAAAAATGCCTTGAAATTATCTTCGCCCCAGGTAAAACACAATTAGAAAAGAAGAGTTAGAAAATCTGTGAATGCATATGTGGAATGGAAAATTCTCAGGAGTTCACAACCTTGGAGGTGGTAGAGGAGTTTCCAAAAGTAAGGGACAGTGTAAACACTCCACAATCATGGAGCTATGCTGGCCTAAAGACTTCTTGAGAAACTGCCTCTGAGTTTGGGCATTTGAAATATATGTTGTTGTCAGGAGCTTTAGCTTCCTTTGAAGTGAGACCATCAAACCTGGGTCAGTATCTATGTGACCTGGAGGACATGGTTTCTTATTTTCCGATGAACATGAGGCAGCAGTGCTGAAGTCTCTTTGTAGGTAAACTGTGGCCTCTTCGGGCAAAGTGACTCCCCGTGTGGACTTTGAAGCGATTTGGTCATCCTCCACTTTTCGTGGTGTTTTTTGCTGCTGCACTGGGAGTTTGGTATTTGATTCATGACATACAAGGAGTTCAACTGGGACACAGTGCATGAGGGAGTCTTGTAACGTGTGGTGCGTCAGGCTCTGCAGGAGAATGCAACAACTGGGCTTCTATCCCACATTGCTTGCCGCCTTGACCATAGCAACCTAATTCTGAACATTGCCCTGAAAACTCTGCATATAACAAGATGCCTTTTCATATAATGGTCTCCTGGCTGCATCAAGTCAGTCACAAGCCATTTGGACGCCAATGGCAGATCCACATGGCCACATCACAGATGTATTATCACACACCTGCCTACCACAGCTCTAGGCCCACTACTCAGCAGGCTCCAACTTACTGGCATCTCTGTTCTACACCATTTTCATGAAACCCAGTCAATCAAGGCACTGTCTGTTACACTCATGATCAGCAACAGGACATCCAATGGTTCTCCAGTGCCATCTGGTCATTGGGAATTTAAAAATTTTCATGGTGTTTATCTTTCCATTTTTCAAGAATGAAGTTGGAGGCACTTTGGGGTTTCCATTCATCCAGGAACCATTACATGGGGAGGAAGCTCATTTCAATGAAAGCTCTGAGGAACTCTAACAGGCAAGGCTTCCCAAACACTGGCCAAAAGGTCACATGAAGCCAGGCCCATTGAGGTCTACAACGTGAGGTCCATGTGTCTTTTGACTCTAACTATGGCTGCCAAGTTTTTCAGAATAAAATCATGTGATATCCTTGCTGAGATTTTCAGCTCTCTGTGGAAAGCCATCCTGGGCCTAGATCTCAGGTTTCAAGGGCAACTCTCATGTGTGGCCTCCTACAATGCCAACACAATTAATGGCAATACTTCTCTGAGGTCAGTTCAAGAACTCAGTCTCCAAGGAGAATCACACCAGAGTTCAAGCCCATGTGAACCTGTCATCTCTTCCAACCGCCACACAAATGACCACAATTAAAACCAAAACATTCCCACATGGCCCTCATCTTCATCCATATAGGCACTCATCATAAACTCTGGCTGGAGGTTTCCATGAGGGATGCAGCCCAAGACAGTGTCCAAAATATCCACCATTGCCCCTCATTTGTCTAAATTTAGGGTGGTCTGGAAACCCTTTCTGTGAACCAAGAGTGATCAAATAGGCTTGCCGTTAATACTGCTCTGCTTCTCCAATTTGAGGCCTACTGACTGTCAGGTATAGATTGCTAATGTGATTTGGCATCATGAGAGAAACCAAGCACTTATTCAGGACTTTGAATAACTCATTTGACCTATAGGAATCCTATTCTCACTTGATGGACGTCAGGAACCTAACAGAGGAAGGCAAGAGTCTTCATCCACAATGACTGATCCTTTTGCCATTTTGGTTTTGGATGCACACATGGGATCTTCTTTAGATTTATCAGGAGCTGAGAATCTTAGCCACAGCCTCAACCAGGGCCTAGTGTCTGATTAAGACACATCCCTTTCCAAAGAAATTAAGCAAAGAGCCACAGGTGATGCCCATTCATTTCTATTTGAAAACTGTTTCTTCAGGCTTCAAAAAGGGGTGGCCTGAAACAAAGACCTTCCTGACATTCAAGGCAACAGAACCATAGGTAAGCAAATGGCCCAAAGCAGGGTTTCTCCAATGAGACTTTACTGGTCACACTAATATCTGAGATGTTCCCATTCCCTTCAGCTTTCAAGAACATGGCCATGTCACAGAGCATGGAGGTTGTACATATCTTGGACAATAAATCATGAGCTCATTCTGGAGAGTGGCCAGAATTCAGGAAGAAAACCGCAACTTAGGAAGTTAGTAGTTGTTTCCTATCCATAAGACAAGCCACAGTCTATTCATCACTTATGAACAATGAATGCTGGGAAGCTTTCTACTAGACAGGACACCTCCATTGATGCATTCTCTTTTCTAATGTCTAAAACCACGGACACAGTGGATACACAGACATAGAAACACTCGCCTTGTCAAAAGAGTTACTATCAACAGTAGACTCCAAAGCAAACGAACCACCTTTTTTACCTATTCGCAGAATATGAGACAAAACCACAAACTCACACCCACACACATAAAGTCACTTCATTCCCAAAAGTGGATCTGTGACTATCTGGAGTGTCCTCTGACTGGTGGGCCATACTATGTTCCTCTCGAAATGGCCTTTCCTCTCTCAGATTTTGTCTCCTTGGCCAACTCTGTGATGCTTTGAGGAGCCTGCAGTTAGCCACTACCTGCTATCTCAGGAAAGGCCTCTCTTCAGAGCTCAATTGGCATTTGGCCATCCTCAAATCAGTAGGTACCAAGAAGGTCTGAATCTGTACTTGGTAAATACAAACCAGTGAGCCCACTGGGACTGGGACTGGGACTGGCTCTCGGTGCCTGGCTTCTTGCATCACAATTTCAGAGAGTTCCATCACCAAGGAAGTTAGCTAGGACACTTCCTTCAGGAACTGAATGAGGTCACTGCCTTGGCAACAACTTTGTCCTAACCGTTGCTTCCAAGGGTTCCATGAGATGGAGGCTGCTCCTACTTTGTGTGACAATTTGACTTGTTACAATGGTATATCAAAATAGGCACCTGGGAACAGCTCTCCACGCAGGCCTGCTTAGGTCCATCTTCTCTACATTAAGAAGAGAAAGGCTGATGCATACACATCCCTTCGTCCTGTTCAGGTTGTTTGCCATGAAGATGGATTTTGCTCTCTCAGATCCTTCATAGCTGCCTACATCTTGTCCAGGGATCATTTCTGCATCGAACTTTGAGGTTCTCAGCAGTTGGAAGATACCCTACATTCCTGTATTGTAAGGCGAACTCTGTCCCTGCTCTTTTGGAATTTTAGATTGAAGCAACAGTGTATGGTTAGGGTTAATAACAGGTTCGATTTGGGCAAGGAATCATTATGCGGGATGAATAATGGTATTGGGAACCTGCAATATTTTTAGGAATATAGAGATGAAGTATAAGTATGAAAACAGAAATCTAGGTAAGATTTGAAGCTCAGAAATGCATTGGGCAACTGATTGCGATATGTAGCTTTGAATTACGTTCTAGATACATGTTTCAGAAAAATCGATATACAATGGCATAGGATCTTGTACCTTGGATGATTGAATGTAGTAGAGAACATCTACTCAAAAAGGGATAGTCGATAGGATCAGGAACATAGTCAGTATGTTTCGGAAGAAGAGTGAGTATAGGATTTGGACCAAAGTTCGTAAGCAATAGGGTTTCGGTTAGAGAGTGAATGTCAATGTCAGCACATGTGAAGGGTCAGTCACAATGTTGAACTGGAGAAAATATGTAGGAAAGTAGATATCAATAGAGACATTAGGAAATCAGGCAAAGTACAAAGTGAGTGAAAAAATTAGACATTTTCAATGGTATTGAGGTTGAATATATAATCTTAGGAAGAAACAAATATGTAGTCACCAACAGGATGATCATTTGAGAGCATTAGGCAACCTGGACATGGATGTTTTTAGTAATCCATGTTCAGTTTCCGTTTAGGCTTTGTTACAGTCATACGTGTGACTTTTGCATTTTGTGTCCAGAATACTACTGTGATAACATGCATATGTAGTTCAGGTGACATGAGTATTTCTTCCACCATTTCTGGGAGCAATATTTTGAAGATGTATAAATTAGTATTGGGGGTACAAAGAGGTGTAACCTGTGTCTATGAATATAGAGATAATGCATGAATAGACCATACTGTGAATAGATAATATAACTGGTTCCACTTTACAAAATGTATTGAATTGATATCTGAAAATATATAAGAAATCTTATATTAACATAAAATCATTCATTCCAACCAGTTATACATCTAATAGTGATATTATAGTTATGATTTATCATGCAGTGTGTGTCCGTTTTGCTTCAAAAGTGATAAAGGAATTCGAAAATAATGTGTTTGGAAAGAAATCTCATGAAAAGATCAGTCAAGAAACATGGAGGAATCCATGTGTTCTAAAGCAGGAAGTGATTGAAAGTGAAACAAATGCCTATAAATTTGCTAACCTGTGGAGGAAATATATATCCTATGATGTGCATAAACTGAAGAAATTGTAATGTCCCAGTGTTGAATAAAAATGAACATAAATAAACACATCATGTCCCATAGGCATCTACTTGCATTGATGATAAACTGTGTCAGTTACTATAGAAATAGTAGGATTTGTATGCACCATTCACTGAATTTAGTTTTCAGTACTAGGAAACAAATATGTATTTCAGGTGGATGAAATTTTTTGAGAATAATCTTGTGAAAAGTTGATTATAAATCCACATTCATGAACATGAATAAAATTAGGGAGTGTATATAAGACACATATATTTCATATTTTGAAAAATAGAAGGAGAGAGTGTATATATATATATATATATATATATATATATATATATATATATATACACACACAGACACACACACATACACACCCAGAAACATTAAAAATAGCAATATATGCCAATCAAAATTCACCATGAAATATATATCATCCACAGATCCAAAAATATTCATTGTACTGAACATGGATTTGTGTATAATTTTGTTCAACTAGGAAGCTCACCCATAGGTTGAATTTTCAGTTCCAACGACATTTAGAAGGAGTGATCTTTTCTCTCAATTTGTATCTGCCAAGTTAGCCACCTCACAAGAATGTACGTGTAGTACCAGGTAGGATTCTCTATGTGTATATAAAAATATATTTGCTGAGTAGGCTACAGAGAAAGAGAGACAAGAATTCACATATTTGTTATCTTTAAAACCACATGGACAACTATTGCAACAAAAAATTGTCTAGATTTATAACCCCTAACCTTTAAAATGCAAAAGGCAAGTCCAACTATACACCATGCCTCCTCTGAACTGCTTGTATTTCTATAATGTTTGGGTTATTTTTCTGCCTCATATTAGGATTAGTAGTCAGAGACTAGTAGGGTGTGGTTTAGTGTCAGAGATAAAGTATTTGAAATGGAAAATTGGAAAATGAATCCAATATGTATGCAAATATGTCCTACACAAAAGTCTTCCCACTCTCATCCAGATAAATCCTTTGACATTACCTTCACCCCATGTAAGATGCAATTCGAAGAGAAGAGTTAGAAAATCTGTGAATACATATCTGGAATGGAAAATGCACAGGAGTTCACAACCTTGGAGGTGGTAGAGGAGTTTCCAAAAGTAAGTGACTGTGTAAACACTCCACAAACATGGAACTCTGCTGGCCAATAGCCTTCTTGTAAAACTGCCTCTGAGTTTGGACACTTGAAATATATCTTGTTGTCTGGAGCTTTAGCTTCATTTCTGGTGAGACCGTCAAACCTGGATCTGCATCTATGTGACCTGGAGGACATCGTTTCTTATTTTCCATTGAACATGTGGTACCAGTGTTGATTTCTCTCTTTGTTGGTAAACTGTGGCCACTGGAAGCTTATTGTCTCCCTGAGTGGACTGTGAAGCCATTTGGTCATCCTGCCCTTTTTGTGGTGTTTCTTTCTTTTTTTTTAATTTTATTTTTTTATTGGTTGTTCAAAACCCTACAAAGCTCTTGACATATCAAATTTCATACATTAGCATACATTAGCTTCAAGTGAGTTATGAACTCCCTTTTTTGCCCCAAGTACAGATTGCAGAATCACATGGGTTACACATCCACATTTTTACATAATACCATAATAGTAACTGTTGTATTCTGCTACCTTTCCTATCCTCTACTATCCCCCCTCCCCTCCCCTCCCATCTTCTCTCTCTACCCCTTCTACTGTAATTCATTTCTCACCTTGTTTATTTTCCCATTCCACTTACAACCTCTTATATGTAATTTAGTATAACAATGAGGGTCTCCCTCCGTTTCCATGCAATTCCCCTTTTCTCTCCCTTTCCCTCCCACCTCATGTCTCTGTTTAATGTTAATCTTTTCTTCCTGCTCTTCCTCCCTGCTTTATTCTTAGTTGCTCTCATTATATCAAAGATGACATTTGGTATTTGTTTTTTAGGGATTGGCTAGCTTCACTAAGCATAATCTGCTCTAGTGCCATCCATTTCCCTGCAAATTCCAAGATTTTGTCATTTTTTAGTGCTGCGTAATACTCCATGTTGTATAGATGCCACATTTTTTTAATCCATTCATCCATTGAAGGGCATCTGGGTTGGTTCCACAATCTAGCTATTGTAAATTGTGCTGCTATGAACATCGATGTGGCAGTATCCCTGTAATACGCTCTTTTAAGGTCTTCAGGGAATAGTCCGAGAAGGGCAATAGCTGGGTCAAATGGTGGTTCCATTCCCAGCTTTCCCAGGAATCTCCATACTGCTTTCCAAATTGGCCGCACCAATTTGCAGCCCCACCAGCAATGTACAAGAGAACCCTTTTCTCACTCCAGTAAGATTGGCAGCCATTATGAAATCAAACAACAACAAGTGCTGGCGAGGTTGTGGTGTTTCTTGATGCTGCAATGGGAGGTTGGTATTTGCTTCATGAAATACAAGGAGTTCAACTAGGATATAGGGCTGGAGGGAGTTCTGTCACGTGTGTTGGGTCAGGGTGTGCAGGAGAATTCACCAACCAGGGTT
The DNA here is from genome assembly GCF_048772815.1 of Callospermophilus lateralis. NCBI lineage: Eukaryota > Metazoa > Chordata > Mammalia > Rodentia > Sciuridae > Callospermophilus > Callospermophilus lateralis. Next base: position 1,599,486 of record NW_027514551.1, on the reverse strand, counting down.
CTATCCCACATAACTTGCCCCCTTGACCATAGCAACTTGATTGTGAACATTGCCCTGAAACCTCTCCATATAACAAGATGCCTTTTCATATAATGGTCTGCTGGCTGTACCAAGTCAGTCACAAGCTATTTGGAAGCCAATGGCAGATCCACATGGCGACACCACAGTTGTATTATCACACACCTGCCCACCACTGCTCTAGGCCCACTACTCAGCAGGCTCCAACTTACTGGCATCTCTGTTCTGCACCATTTTCATGAAACCCAGTCAATCAAGGCACTGTCTGTAACACAACAATCAAGCCACTGTCTGCAACAGAACATCCAATGGTTCTCCAGTGCCACTTGGTCATTGGGAATTTCAAAAATATCATGGTATTTATCTATCCATTTTTCAAGAATGAAGTTGGAGGCACTTTGGGGTTTCCATTCTTCAAGGAACCATTACATGGGGAGGAAGCTCATTTCAATGAAAGCTCTGAGGAACTCTAACAGGCAAGGCTTCCCAAACACTGGCCAAAAGGTCACATGAAGCAAGGCCTATGGAGGTCTACAACGGGAGGTCCATGTGTCTTTTGACTCTTAACTATGGCTGCCAAGTTTTTCAGAATAAAATTATGCGATATCCTTGCTGAGATTTTCAGTTCTCTGAGGAAAGCCATCCTGGGCCTAGATCTCAGGTTTCAAAGGCAACTCTCATGTGTGGCCTCCTACAATGCCAACACAATTAATGGCAATACTTCTCTGAGGTCAGTTCCAGAACTCAGTCTCTAAGAGGAATCACACCTGAGTTCAAGACCATGTGGACCCTGTCATCTCTTCCAACCGCCACACAAATGACCACAATTAAAACCAAAACATTCCCACATGGCCCTCATCTTCAGCCGTATAGACACTCATCATAAACTCTAGCTGGAGGTTTCCATGAGGGGCGCAGCCAAAGACAATGTCCAAAATATGCACCCTTGCCCCTCATTTGTCTAAATTCAGTGTGGCCTGGACACCCTTCCTTTGAACCAGGAGTGATCAAATAGGCCTGCTGTTAATGCTGCTCTGCTTCTCCAATTTGAGGCCTACTGACAGTCAGGTATAGATTCATTATGTGATTTGGCATCATGAGAGAACCCAAGTACTTCTGCAGGATTTGAATAACTCATTTGACCCATAGGAATCCTATTCTCACTTGATGGAGTTCCGGAACCTATCAGAGGAAGGCAAGAGACTTCATCTACAATGACTGATCTTTTTGCCATTTTGGTTTTGGATGCACACATGGGATCTTCTTTACATCTATCTGGAGCTGAGAATCTTAGCCACAGCCTCAAACAGGGCCTAGTGTCTGATTAAGACACCATCCTTTTCAAAGCAATTAAGCAAAGAGCCACAGGAGATGCCCATTCATTTTCATTTGAAAACTGTTTCTTCAGGCTTCACAAAAGGGTGGCCTGAGGCAAAGACCTTCCTGACATTCAAGGCAATAGAACCATAGTTAAGCAAATGGACCAAAGCAGGGTTTCTCCACTGAGACTTTACTGCTCACACTGATGTCTGAGTTTTCCAAGATGTTCCCATTCCCTTCAGCTATCAAGAACATGGACATGTCACAGAGCTTGGAGGTGGTACATATCTTGCACAATAAATCATGAGCCTACTCTGGAGAGTGGCCAGAATTCAGGAAGAAAACAGGAACTTAGGATGTTAGTAGGCGTTTAAGATCCATAAGGCAAACCACAGTCCATTCATCAATTGAGCAGGATGAATGCTGGGAAGCTTTCTACTAGACAGGACACCTCCATTGATGCATTCTCTTTTCTAATGTCTAAAACCACGGACACAGTGGATACACAGACATAGAAAGTCGCCTTGTCAAAAGACTTACTAGAAACAGTCGACTCCAAACCAAACCAACCACCTTTCCTACCTATTCTCAGAACATGAGACAAAACCACAAACTCACACCCACACACAAAGGCACCTCCTTCCCAAAAGTAGGTCTGTAACTATCCGGAATGTCTTCTGACTGGTGGGCCATACTATGTTCCCCACAAAATGGCCTCTCCTGTCTCAGATCTTGTCTCCTTGGCCAACTCTGTGATGCTTTGAGGAGCCAACCGTTAGCCACTACCTGCTATCTCAGGAAAAGCTTCTCTTCAGAGCTCTACTGACATTTGGCCATCCTCACATCAGTAGGTACCAAGAAGGTCTGATCTGTACTTGGTAAATCCAAACAAGTGAGCCCACTGGGACAGGGACTGGGACTGGCTCTCGGTGCCTGGCTTCTTGCATCAAAATTTCCGAATGTTCCATCACCAAGGAAGTTAGGTAGGTCACTTCCTTCAGGAACTGAAAGAGGTCACTGCCTTGGCAACAACTTTGCCCTAACCGTTGCTTCCAAGGGTTCCATTAGATAGAGGCTGCCCCTACTTCCTTTGAAAATTTGACTAGTTTCAATTGTATATCAAAATAGGCACCTGGGAACAGCTCTCCATGCAGATCTGGTTAGGTCAATCTTCTCTACATTAAAAAGAGAGAGGCTGATGCATACACATCCCTTTTTCCTGTCTAGATTGTTTGCCATTGAAGATGGCTTTTGCTCTCGCAGGTCCTTCATAGCTGCTGACATCTTCTCCAGGGATTATTTCTGCATCGAACTTTGAGGTTCTCAGCAGTTGGAAGATACCCTACATTCCTGTATTGTAAGGCAAACTCTGTCCCTGCTCTTTTGGAATTTTAGATTGAAGCAATAGTGTATGGTTAGGGTTAATAACAGGTTCGATTTGGGTAAGGAATCATTATGCGGGATGAATAATGGTATTGGGAACCTGCAATATTTATAGGAATATAGAGATAAAATATAAGTATGAAAACAGAAATCTAGGTAAGATTTGAAGCTCAGAAATGCATTGGGCAACTGATTGCGATACGTAGGTTTGAATTACGTTCTAGATACATGTTTCAGAAAAATCCATATACAATGGCATAGGATCTTGTACCTTGGATGATTGAATGTAGTAGAGAACATCTACTCAAAAAGGGATAGTCGATAGGATCAGGAAGATAGTCAGTATGTTTCGGAAGAAGAGCGAGTATAGGATTTGGACCAAAGATCTTTAGCAATAGTGTTTCCGTTACAGAGTGAATGTCAATGTCAGCACATGTGAAGGGTCAGTCACAATGTTGAACTGCGGAAAATATGTAGGAAAGTAGATATCAATAGAGACATTAGGAAATCAGGCAAAAGTATCAAGTGAGTGAAAAAATTAAACATTTTCAACAGTTTTGAGGTTGAATATATAATCTTAGGAAGAAACAAATATGTAGCCAGCAATTGTATTGACATTTGAGAGCATTAGGCAACCTGGTCAGGGATGTTTTTAGTAATCCATGTTCAGTTTACCTTTAGGCTTTGGTACAATCATACGTGTGGCTTTTGCATTTTGTGTCCAGAATATTACAGTGATAACATGCATATGTAGATCAGGTGACATGAGTATTTCTTCCACCATTTCTGGGAGCAATATTTAAAATATGTATAGATTAGTATTGGGGGTACAACCAGGTGTACCCTGTGTCTATGAATATAGAGATAATGCATGAATAGACCATACTGTGAATAAATAATATAACTTGTTACACTTTAAACAATGTATTGAATTGATATCAGAAAATATATAAAAAAATCTTTTATTGATATATAATCATTCATTCCAACCAGTAATACATCTAATGGTGATATTACAGTGATGGTTTATCATGAAGTGTGTGTCCGTTTTGCTTCTAAAGTGATAAAGGAAATCGAAAATAATGTGTTTGGATAGAAGTCTCATGAACACACCAGTCAAGAAACATGGAGGAATACATGTGTTCTGAAGCAGGAAGTGATTGAAAGTGAAACAAATGCCTATATATTTGCTAACCTGTGGAGGAAATATATATCCTACGATGTGCATAAAATGAAGAAATTTTAATGTCCCAGTGTTGAATAAAAATGAACATCAATATACACATCATGTCCTATAGGAATCTACTTGCTTTGATGATAAACTGTGTCAGTTACTGTAAAAATATTAGGGTTTGTAAGCACGATTCACTGAAGTTAGTTCTCAGGACGAGGAAACAAATATGTATTTCAGGTGGTTGAATGTTTCTGAGAATAATCTTATGAAAAGTTGATTTTATATCCACATACATGAATATGAATGAATTTAGAGAGTGTTTAATAAGACACATGTTTTTCATATTTTGAAAAATCTAGAGAGTATATATATATATATATATATATATATATATATATATATATATACACATATAAAACTCATGGAGAAATATTACAATGAAAATTTGACAAGATTTATAACACATACCCTTGATAAAGCAGAAGGCAATTCCAAGTATATACCATGCCTCCTATTAAAGGCCTGTATTTCTATTCTGTTAGTTTTCTTTTTATCCATCATATTAGCATTAGTAGTCAGAGTCTATTAGGGTATGTGTTAGTGTCGGGGATCAGTATTTCAAATGAAAATAGGAAAATAAATCTAATGTGTATGCAAATATGTGCTACACAAAAATCTTGCCACTCTCATCCAGAACAATTCCTTTACATTAACTTCACTCCAAGTAAGACACAATTAGTGGAGAGGAGTTCGAAAACCTGTGATTACATATGTGGAACTGAAAATGTTCAGGAGTTCACAACATTGGATGTGGTAGAGCAGTTTCCAAAAGTAAGGGGGAGGTTAAACACTCCACAAACTTGGAGCTCTGCTGGCCTAAAGACTTCTTGAGAAAATGCCTCTCAGGTTGGGAACATGAAATATATGAAGTTGTCAGGAGATTTAGCTTCCTCATTGTGACACCATCAAATGTGGGTCTGCATCTATGTGACCTGGAGGAAATGGTTCCTTATTTCCTAATGAACATGAGGCAGCAGTTCTGAATTCTTTCTTGGTAAACTGTGGCCACTGGGAGTTAAGTGTCTCCCCGTGTGGTCTGTGAAGCCATTTGGTCATCCTCCATTTTTGTGGTGTTTCTTACTGCTGCACTGGGAGTTTGGAATTGGCTTAATGAAATACAAGGAGTTCAACTGGGACACAATTCTGGAGGGAGCTCTGACACGTGTGATTGGTCAGGGTCTTCAGGAGAATGTTCGAAACATGGGTCTATCCCACATAGCTTTCCCCTTGACTATAGCAACCAGATTCTGAACATTGCCCTGAAACCTCTCAATAAAACAAGATGCCTTTACATATAAGGGTCTGCTGCCTGCACCATATCAGTCACAAGTATTTTGGAAGCCAAAGGCAGATCCACGTGGTCCCACCACAGATATTTATTCACAAACGTATAGTCCACTGCTCTAGCCCCAATACTCAGCAGGCTCCAACTTACTGACATCTCGGTTCTATACCATTTTCATGACAACCAGTCAATCAAGGAACTGTCTGGTACACACATGATCAGCAACAGGACATCCAAAGTTTCTCCAGTGCCACCTGGTCATGGAAATTTCAAAAATTTCATGGTATTTGTATAGCCATTTTTCAAGGATGATGTTGGAGGCACTCTGGGTTTCAATTCATTCAGGAACCATTAAATGGTGAGTAAGCTCATTTCAATGAAAGCTCTGAAGAACTCTCACACGCAAGGCTTCCCAATGAGTCCCCAAAAGTTCACATGAAGCCAGGCTCATTGAGGTCTGCAATATGAGGTACATGTGTGTTTTGAGTCTCAACTATGACTTCCAAGTCTTTCAGTAAAAAAATCATGTGTTACCCTGGCTGAGATTCCGAGTGCTCGGTGGAAAGCCACCCTGGGCCTAGATCTCAGTTTCCAAGGGCTAATCTCATGTGTGGCCTCCTATAATCCCAAAACAATTCATGGCAATACTTCTCTCAAGTCAGTTCCAGAACTCAGTCTCTAAGGAGTATCAGAGCAGAGTTCAAGCCCTGGTGGACCAAGTCATCTCTTCCAACCGCCACACAAATGACCACAATTAAAACCAAAACACTCCTGCATGACCCTCATTTCTTCCATAAAGACACTCATCATAACATATGGCTGGAGGTTTCCATGAGGGGCACAGCCCAAGACAGTGTCCAAAATAAGCTCCCTTGCCCCTCATTTGCCTAAAGTCAGGGTGGCTTGGACACCCTTCTTGTGAACCAGGAGTGATCTTTAAGGGTAAAAGAAATTGAAATTAAAGTGTAAAAGTTAAACTGTAAAAGACCGGGTTTGTAAAGTTTCTAAGATTCAAGGCCTGATTTAAAATGTAAAGGACCAGGTATTGTTAAGTTCCTATGCTACATGAAAAATCTGAAATTCCTGTTACTTGTAGGACAATTTCTGGACTGCCCAGTAAATATTCCCCCTGATCGCCTGGTTGTTTAATAACGTAGGACCCTGTGTGGCTTGGCACATATGCATCGCAGGGCCTAATCTAATCAATTTGAATCTGTACCCAGCTGTAGAACTGACCTAACCCTCCTGCCTGACATGTTCCCACCAATGAATGAACTAATCATGTTTAGGATTTGTTGTTTGATTTTCCCGCAGTGTATGACGATTTGTTAAAAGATACTGTGATATATGTAAAGTCTCGCCCTCCCCAAAAAGTGTACTTAAGCACTGCTCAACCTCAGCTCGGAGATCTGGGCTGCTCTCCCTTCTTGAGTGACCACGGAGCCCTAGCATACTGGATTGGATCCTCAATAAATGTCTTTTGCTGTTGCATGAGCCGTGGTCTCATACATGAACATGAATGAATTTAAGGAGTGTATAATAAGACACATATATTTCATATTTTGAATAATCTATAGAGTGCAGATTTTTCACAAAACACATACAGAGATATTAAAAAGTAGCAATATATATGCCAATCAAAATTCATCATGAAATACATATCATACACAGATCCAAAAATATTTATTTTACTTAACATGGATTTATGTGTAATGTTGTTCAACTAGGAAGCTCACGCATAGGTTGAATTTTCAGTTCCTACAGCGTTTAGGAGGAGTGATCTCTTCTCACAATTTGTATCTGCCAAGTAGGCCACCTCACAATAATGTACGTGTGGTACCAGGTAGGATTCTATTTGTGCATATAAAAATACATGTGCTGAATAGGCAACAGAGAAAGGGAGACAGGAATTCACATATTTGATACCTTTCAAAACACATGGAGAACTATATCAATTAAAAATTAATCAGATTTTTAACAACTACCCTTTATCATGCAAAAGGCAGTCCAACTATACACCATGCCTCTTCTGAACTGCTTGTATTTCTATTCTGTTTGGGTTATTTTTCTCCATCATATTAGCATTAGTAGTCAGAGTCTAGTAGGGTATGCGTTAGTGTCATGGATTCAGTAATTCAAATGGAAATAAAGGAAAATGAATCCATTGTGTATGCAAATATGCGCTACAAAAAAACTTTTCACTCTCATTCAGAGCAATGCCTTGACATTACCTTCACCCAAGTAAGACACAATTAGAGGACAAGAGTTAGAAAATCTGTGAATACATATCTGGAATGGAAAATGCTCAGGAGTTCACAAGCTTGGGCATTTTAGAGGAGTTTTCAAACTTAAGGGACAGGATAAACAGTCCAAATTCATGGAACTCTGCTGGCCTAAAGACTTCTTGAGAAACTTCCTCTGAGGTTGGGAACTTGAAATATATGTTGTTGTCAGGAGCTTTAGCTTCCTTTGTAGTGATACCATCAAAGATGGGTCTTCATTTATCTGACCTGGAGGACATGGTTTCTTATTTTCCAAAAGAACATGAGGCAGCAGTGCTCAATTCTTCCTTTGAAGGTAAACTGTGGCCACGGAGGGGTAAGTGTCTCCCCGTCTTGACTGTGAAGCCAATTGGCCATCCTACAATTTTCGTGGTGTTTCTTGCTGCTGCACTGGGATTTTGGTTTTTCCTTCATGAAATACAAGTAGTTCAACTGGGACACAGTGCTGGAGCGAGTTCTGTCACGTGTGGAGGGTCAGGGTCTACAGGAGAATTCACCAACCAGACTTCTATCCCACATAACTTGCAACATTATCCATAGCAAACTGATTCTGAACATTGTCCTGAAACCTTTACATATAACAAGATGCCTTTACAGATAAGGGTCGGCTAGCTGCACCATGTAAGCCACAAGCCATTTGGAAGTCAATGGCAGACCCAAATGGCCCCACCACGGATGTTTTATCATACACCTGCACACCACAGCTCTGGGCCCACTTCTCAGCACTCTCCAACTTACTGGCATCTCTGTTCTACACAATTTTCATGAAATCGAGTCAGTCAAGGCACTGTCTGGTACACTCTTGATCAGCAACAAGACATCCAAAGGTTCTCCAGTGCCACCTGGTCAGGGGAATTTCATGGTATTTATAGAGCCATTTTTCAAGGATGAAGTTGGAGGCACTGTGGGTTTCAATTCATTCAGGAACCATTAAATGTTGAGGAAAATCATTTCAATGAAAGCTCTAGAGAACTCTCACAGGTAAGGCTTCCCAAAGCATGGCCAAAATACACATATATTTCATATTTTGAAAAATCTTGACAGTATATATATATATATATATATATATATATATATATATATATATATATATATATATATACAAACACACACAGACATTAAAAACTAGCAATATATATGCCAATCGAAATTCATCATGAAATATATATCATCCACGTATCCAAAAATATTCATTTTACTGAATATGGATTTATGTATAATGTTGTTCAACTAGGAAGCTCACCCATAGGTTGAATTTTCAGTTCCAACAGCGTTTAGGAGGAGTGAACTTTTCTCACAATTTGTATCTGCCAAGTCAGCCACCTCACAAGAATATATGTGTGATACAAGGTACAATTCTATATGTGCATATAAAAATACATGTGCTGAATAGGATACAAAGAAATGGGGGAGACAGGAATTCACATATTTGATAAGTTTAAAAATACATGGACAACTCTTTCAACAAAAAATTGACTAGATTTAAAACTCCTTCCCTATATAATGGAAAAGTTAATTCAATGGTACACCATGCCTCCTCTGATATGTTTGTATTTCTGTTCTGTTTGGGTTATTTTTCTCCATTACGTTAGGATTAGTTGTCAGAGTCTTGTAGGGTATGGGTTAGTTTCAGGGATTCAGTATTTCGAAAGGAAAATTGGAAAATGAATCCAATGTGTATGCAAATATGTGCTACACAAAAATCTCCGACTCTCATCCACAACAATGCCTTGACCTTAACTTCGTCCCAAGTAACACATGTAGAGGAGATGAGTAAGAAAATCTGTGAATACATATCTGGAATTTAATATGCTCAGGAGTTCACAAACTTGCATTTAGAAGGCGAGATTCCAAAAGTAAGGGACAATGTAAACACTCCAAAAACATGGAGCTCTGCTAGCCTAAAGGCTTCTCGAAAAACTGGCTCTGATGTTCGGCTCTTGAAATATATGTTGTTGTCAGGAGCTTTAGCTTTTTTTGTAGTGAGACCATAAAAGCTGGGTCTGCATCTGTGTGACCTGGAGGAGATGCTTTCTTACTTACCAATGATCATGAGGCAGCATTGCTGAATTCTCTCTTTCGGGGTCAACTGTGGCCACTTGGGGCTAAGTGTCTCCTCATGTGGACTGTGAAGCCATTTGATCATCCTCCAATTTTTGTGATATTTTTTGCTGCTACACTGGGAGTTCAGTATTTGCTTCACGAAATACAAGGAGTTCACCTGGGACACAGTGCTGGAGGGAGTTCTGTCACGTGTGGTTGGACAGGGTCTGCAGGAGAATGCACAAACCAGGCTTCTGTCCAACATAGCTTGACCCCTTGACCATAGGAACCTGATTCTGAACATTGCCCTGAAACTTATCCATATAACAAGAATCATTTACATATAAGGGTCTGCTGGCTGCACCATGTCAGTCACAAGCCATTTGGAAGCCATTGGAAATCCACATGGAAGCACCACAGATGTTTTATCTCACACATGCCCACCTTTGCTCTAGGCCCACTATTCAGCAGGCTCCAACTTACTGGAATCTCTGTTCTACACCATTTTCGTGAAACCCAGCCAATCAAGGCACTGTCTGGTACACTCATGATCACCAACAGGATATCCAATAGTTCTCCAGTGCCTCCTGGATATGGGAATTTCAAAAATTTCATGGTATTTATCGAGCCCATCTTTCAAGGTTGAAGTTGGAGGCACTGAGTGTTTCATTTAATTCGGTAACCATTAAATGGTGAAGAAGCTCATTTCAAAGAAAGATCTGGAGAACTCTCACTGCCAAGACTTCCCAAAGAGTGGCCAAAAGGCCACATGAAGCCAGGCCCATTGAGGTATACAATGTGAAGTGCATTTGTGTTTTGACTCTCAACTATTGCTGCCAAGTGTTTCAGAATAAAATTATGTGATACCTTGGCTGAGATTCCCAGTGCTCGGTGGAAAGCCACACTGGGAATAGATCTCAGTTTCCAATGGTGACTCTCATGCGTGGCCTCCTAATATCCCAACACAATTCATGGCAATACTTCTCTGAGGTCAGTTCCAGGACTCAGTCTCTATAGGGTATCACACCAGAGTTCAAGCCCAGGTGGACCCAGTCATCGCTTCCAACTTCCACACAAATAACCACAATTAAAACCAAAACACTCCCACATGGCCCTCATCTTCTTCCATATAGACACTCCTCATAACCTCTGGCTGGATGTTTCCATTAGGGGCGCAGCCCAACACAGAGTCCAAATAACCTCGCTTGCCCGTCATTTTCCTAAAGCAGGGTGGCCTGTACACCCTTCCTGTGAACCACAAGGGATCAAAAATGCCTTCCTTTAATACTGCTCTGCTTCTCCAATTTGATGCCTACTGACTGTCAGGTATAGATTCTTTATGTGATTTGGAGTCATGAGAAAACACAAGCATGTATGGGATAGCCTTTGCAGGGCTTAGAAGAACTCATTTGATTCAAAGGATCTCTATTCTCACTTGATGGTGGTCAGGAATCTAAGAGAGGAAGGCAAGAGACTTCATCAACAATTACTGATCTTTTTCCCATTTTGGTTTTGGATGCACACATGGGATCATTCTTTAGATGCATCAGGTGCTGAGAACCTAAGCCACAGCCTCACACAGGGCCAAGAGACTGATTCCGACACATCCATTTCCAAAGAAATTAACAAAGAGCCACAGGTGATGCCCACTTATTTCCATTTTAAAACTGTTTTCTTCAGGCTTCACAAAGCGGTGTCTTGAGGCCAATACCTTCCTCACATTCAGGGGAAGAGAAGAATTGGTTAGCAAAAAACCCAAAGCAGAGTTTCTCCACTGAGGCTTTCCTGGTCACACTGATATCTGAGTTTTTTCAGATGCTAGCCATTCCCTTTAGCTATCCATTACATGGCCTTGTCACAGAGCTTGGAGGTGGTACATATCTTGGACACAAAACCATGAGCTTATTCTGGAGAGTGGCCAGAATCAGGAAGAAAGCAGGAACTTAGGAAATTAGTAGGTGTTGCCCATCCATAAGGGAAGCCACAGTCCATTCATCAACTGGGCAGAATGAATGCTGGGTAGGTTTCTACTAAACAGGACACATCCATTGATGAATTCTCTTTTCAAATGTCTACAACCACAGACACAGTGGGATACACAGACATAGAAACACTCACTTTGTGAAACGACTTACTAGGAACAGTCTACTCCAAACCAAACAAACCGCCTTTTTTACCTATTCTCAGAAAATGAGACAAAACCACAAACTCACACCCACACCCACAAAGGCACCTCCTTCCCCCAAAGAGGTCTGTGACTATCTGGAGTGTCCTCTGACTTGTGGGCCTTATTATGTTCCCTGAAATATTCTGTCCTGTCTCAGATCTAGTCTTTTTGGCCAAATCTGTGAAGTGGTCAGGAGCCAGCTGTGAGCAACTTCCTGCTTTCTCAGGAAAGGCCCCTCTTCTGAGCTCTCCTGAAATTTGGTCATTCTCACATCAGTAGGTACCAAGAAAGACTGACTCTGTTCTTGGTAAATCCAAATAAGTGAGCCCACTGGGAATGGTACTGGGACTGCCTCTGGTAGCCTGGCTTCCTGGATCTCAAGTTCAGAGAGTTCTATCACCAAAGAAGTGAGGAAGGTCACCTCCTTTGTGAACTGAATGAGGTCACTTCTTTGGAAACCACTTTGTCCTAAAATTTGCTTCCAAGGTTCCCATGAGATGGAGGCTGCCCCTATTTCCTGTGATACGTTCACAACTGAGGATTGTATATCAACCATAGGCAGCCGGGAACAGCTGTCTACACTGGACTGGTTTGGTCCATCTTCTCTACATTAAGAAGAGTGAGGCTTATTCTGACACTTCCCTTCATCCTGACCGGGTTGTTTGCCATGGAAGATGACTTTTGCTCTCTCAGGTCCTTCATAGCTGCCTACATCTTCTCCAGGGATCATTTCTGCATGGAACTTTGAGGTTCTCAGCAGGTGGAAGATCCCCTACACTCCTGTATTGGAAGACTAATTCTGTCCCTCCTCTTCTGTAAAGTTAGATTGAGGAAACATTGTATGGTTAAGGTTAATAACAGCTTCCATTTGGGTTAGGAATCATTCTCTTGGATGAATAATGGTATTGGAATTTTGCGATATTTTCAAGAATATATAGGTGAAATATAAGTATGAAAAAAGAAATCTAGGTAATTTTTGAAGCACAGAAGGGAATTGGCCCCACTATTGGGATTCTTAGCTTTGAATTATGTTCTGCACAGGTGTCTGAGATTAATTGATATACAATGGCATAGGACCTTGTCTTTTGGATGATTGAATGTCGAAGAGAAAATCCAGTCCAAAAGGGATAGTTGGTGGATTAGGAAGATATTTGGTAGATTTAGAATGAAGAGTGTGTATAACATTTGGACCAAAAGATCTTTAGCAATAGGGTTTTGGGTAGAGAGTGAAAGTAAATGTCAGCACATGTGAAGAGTCAGTCATAATGATGAACTGGGGAAAAAATACAGGAAATCAGATTTCAATAGAGACATTAGGAAATCAGGCAAAGTATAAAGTGAGTGATAGGATTAGACATTTTCAACAGGGTTGAGGTTGAATATGTAATTTCAGGAAGAAACAAATATGTAGTCACCAATAGGATTCACTTTTGAGAGCATTAGGCAACCTGGACATGGATTTTTTTTTAATCCATGCTCACTTTCCATTTAGGATTTGGTACAATCATAAGTGTGACCTTGCTTTTTGTTTCCACAATATTACTGTGATTAATGTATATATAGATCAGGTGACATGAGTATTTCTTCCACCATTTCTGGGAGCAATATTTTGAAGACATATAATTTAGTATTGTGGGTACAAATAGGTATACTCTGTGTTATATGAATATAAAGATAATGCATGAATAGACCATACTGTGAATAAATAATATAACTGGTTCCAAATTTAAATAATGGATTGAATTGATATCTGAATATATACTGGAAATCTTATATTGATATTCATACAATCATTCCAACCAGTTATACATCTAATGGTAATATCACTGTTATGGTTTATCATGAAGTGTGTGTGAGCTTTGCTTCTTTAATGATTATGGAAATTGAAAATAATGTGCTTGGAAAGAAGTCTCATTAAAAGAGCAGTCAAGAAACCTGGGGGAATACATATGTTCTGAAGCAGGAAGTAATTGAAAGTGAAAAAAATGCCTATAAATTTGTGAATTTGTGAATGAAATATGTATTCTATTATGTGCAAAAACTGAAGAAATATTAATGTACCAGTTTTGAATAAAAATGAACGTCAAAATACATATCATGTCCCATAGGAATCTACTTGCATTGACGTTAAACTGAGTCATTTACTATAGCAATATTAGGATTTGTATGCACCATTCACTGAAGTTAGTTTTCAGTATTAGGAAACAAATATGTATTTCAGGTGGATTAATATTTCTGAGAACATTCTTATGAAAAGTTGAATATAAATCCACATTCATGAACATCAATGAATTTAGGGAGTATATAATAAGACACATACATTTCATATTTTGAAAAATCTGGACAGTTTATACATATATATATGCACACACACACACACACACACACACACACACACGTATACATTAAAAAGTAGCAATATATATGCCAATCGAAATACATCATGAATTATATATCATCCACAAATCCAAAAATCTTCATTTTTCTGAGCATCGATTTATGTATAATGTTGTTCAACTAGGGAGCTCACCCATAGTTTGAATTGTAAGTTCCAACAGCATTTAGGAGGAGTGATCCCTTCTCACAATTTGTATTTGCAAAGTCAGCAACCTCACAAGTATGTACATGTGATACCAGGTAGGATTCTATATGTGAATATAAAAATGCATGTGCTGAATAGGGTACAGAGAATTGGAGACAGGAATTCTCATATTTGTTAACTTTAAAAACACATGGAGAAGGGAGGGGCAGAGCCGCCAACCGCGCCTGTAAGGTAGGCGGACCTGCGAGCCACCCGTAGAACAGGCCTAGCGGCCCGCCATCGTGAAAGACACATCACCCTGGTTGGGGGTTGGGCAGAGCCACTGCACGCCTGCAAGGAACGCGGACATGCGACCCACAGGCAGAACAGGCCCAGACACCCGCGGAGGGGCAGAGACACCCCTTGCGACTTCAAGATAGGTGAACCTGCGACCCACCGGCTGAAGCGGCCCAGCTGCCTTCAGAGGGTTAGAGCCGGCCCCAGCGCCTGCGAAGTAGGTGGACCTGCGAACACCGACAGACCAGGTGCTAGGCCCTGCCAGGGTGATAGACACATAACCAGGTTTGGGGAGGGGCCGAGCCGCTGCCCGTGCCTGCAAAGCAGGTGGACCTCTCACCCAGAGGCAGAACAGACCCAGCGACCTACCAGCGTGGTAGACACATCGCCCCGGTTTGGGGGGGGGCAGAGATGCCACTCACGCCTGCAATGTAGACAGCCCTGCAACCCACAGACAGAAGAGGCCCAGCGGAGCGCGGAGGGGCAGAGCCGACGCCTGTGCCTGCAAGGTAGCTGGACCTGTTACCCACTGGCTGAACAGGACCAGCACCCGCAGAGGGGTAGATCAACTGCCCGCTCCTGCAAGGTAGGCGGACCAGCTACCAAGAGGCAGAACAGGCCCAGCGGCGTGCTGGTGTGGTAGGCACATTGCCCCAATTGGAGGAGGGGCAGAGCCGCTGCTTACGCCTGTGAGGGAGACTTTTCAAAAATACAATAGCAATATAAACATTTAGGGGTAAAATTCAATAACACAAAAGTTTCACCAAGCCGAAAAAAACGTGAATAGTAGGGAAAGACAAGGAAAGAAAGGACCACAAGCAACGCAGGTCAACTCAACATTAGAAGAGGTAATATCTGCAGCATATGGAATGTCAGATAAAGACTTCAGATGATCTGGAGTCTCCAGGGAGACATTAGACAGCAAAATCAGACAATGAAAGATCACTTTGACAATGAATTACATAAACAAATCCAAGAAGCAAAAGATCAACTATACAGGGAGATAGAGGTTATAAAAAACACACAAACAGAAATCATAGAAATGCAGGAAGCAATAAACCAACTTAAAAACTCAATTGAGAATACTACCAGCAGAGTAGATCACTTAGAAGATAGAACATCAGACAATGAAGACAAAGTATTTCAACTTGAAAAGAACATAGAAAGCTCAGCAAGACAGTTAAGAAACCATGAGCAGAACATCCAAGAAATATGGGATAACATGAAGAGACCAAACTAAAGAGTAATTGGGATACAGGAAGGTATACAGGTCCAAACCACAGGATTGAGCAATCTATTCAATGAAATAATATGAGAAAACTTTCCAGACATGAAGAATGAGACAGAATCCCAAATCCTAGAAGCCTACAGGAAGCCAAATGTGCAAAATCATAAGAGATAAACAACTAGACATATTATAATGAAGATGCCAAACATACAGAATAAAGAGAGAATTTTAAAAGCTACAAGAGAAAGGAAGCAGATTACATTTAGGGGTAAACCAATCAGGATAACAGCTGATCTTTCAACACAGACTCTGAAAGCTAGAAGATCCTGGAATAACATTTTTCAATCACTGAAAGAAATTGGGTTCCAACCAAGAATTGTGTATCCAGCGATTTTAAGCTTCAGGATGGAAGATGAAATTAAAACCTTCCATGATAAACGAAAGTTAAAAGAATTTGCAGCTAGAAAACCATCTCTTCAAAAGATCCTTGGCAAAACATTATAGGAAGACGAAATGGAAAATAACAATGAAAACCAACAGTGGGAGGTAGTACAGTAAGGGGGCGAAAAATAATCAAAGAGAAAAACAAAGCATGTTTAGTAACATAAATAAACAAATATGGCTGGAAGAACAACCCATATTTCAAAAATAACCCTAAATGTTAATGCCTTAAACTCACCAATTAAGAGACACAGGCTAGTAGAATGGATCACGAAAGAAGACCCAAAAATTTTCTGCCTACAGGAGACACATTTGATAGGAAAAGACATATATAGACTAAAGGTGAAAGGTTGGGAGAAATCATATCACTCATATTGACTTCGGAAACAAGCAGAAGTGTCCATACTCATATCAAATAAAATAGATTTCAAGACAAAGTTAATCAAAAGGGATAAAGAGGGACACTACATATTGCTCAAGGGAACCATACACCAACAAGACATAACAATCATAAATATATGTGCCCCAAACAATGGTTCAGCTATGTTAATCAAACAAACTCTTCTCAAGTTCAAGAGTCTGGTAGACCACCATACAATAATCATGGGAGATTTCAACACACCTCTCTCACTACTGGACAGATATTCCAAACAAAAGTTGAATTAGGAAACTATAGAACTCAATAACACAATTAATAACCTAGACTTAATTAACATATATAGAATATACCACCCAACATCAAGCAGTTACACTGTTTTCTCAGCAGCACATGGATACCTCTCAAAAATAGATCATATATTATGTCACAGAACAACTCTTAGACAATATAAAGGAGTATAGATAATACCAGGCATCTTATCTGATCGTAATGGAATGAAACTGAAAATCAACAATAAAAGAAGGAAGGAAAATTCATGCATCACTTGGAGAATGAACAATACGTACTGAATGATCAATGGGTTATTGAAGACATCAAGGAGAAAAATAAAAAAAAATTCTTAGACATAAATGAAAAAGACAGACAGAACATATCAGAATCTATGGGACACATTGAAAGCAGTTCTAAGTGGAAAATTCATTGCTTGGAGTTCTTTCCTTAAAAAAAGAAAAAAAAAAACAACAACAAATAAATGATCTCATAGATCATTTCAAAATCCTAGAAAAAGAAGAGCAAAACAACAGAAAAAGAAGTAGAAGGCAAGAAATAATTAAAATCAGAGCTGAAATTAATGAAATCGAAACAAAAGAAACAATTGAAAAAATTGAAAATACTAAAAGTTGAAAAATTAATAAAATCGACAGACTCTTAGCCATGTTAATGAAGAGAAGAAGAGAGGGAACTCAAATTACTATCATAAGGGATGAAAAAGGCAATATCACAACAGACACTTCTGAAATACAGAAGATAATCAGAAATTATATTAGAAGATAGTGAAGGCATCAATAAATTTCTTAAGTCATATGATCTGCCCAGATTGAGTCAGGAGGATATAGACAACCTAAGCAGACCAATATCAATTGAGAAAATAGAAGAAACCATCCAAAGACTACCAACTAAGAAAAGCCCAGGACCGAATGGGTATACAGCAGAGGAGGCCAATATCACCCTGATTCCTAAACCAGACAAAGACCCTTCAAAGAAACAAATGTACAGACCAATCTCTCTAATGAACCTAGATGCAAAAATCCTCAATAAAATTCTGGCGAATCAGATACAAAAACATATTTAAAAAATTGTGCAACATGATCAAGTAGGATTCATTCCTGGGATACAAGGCTGGTTCAATATACGGAAATCAATAAATGTTATTCACCACATCAATAGACTTAAAAATAAGAACCATATGATCACCCCAATAGATGCAGAAAAAGCATTCAATAAAGTACAGCATCCCTTTATGTTTAAAACTCTAGAAAAACTGGGATAACAGGAACATACCTCAATATTGTAAAAGCAATCTATGCTAAGCCTCAGGCTAGTATCATTCTGAATTGAGAAAAAATTGAAGGCATTCCCTCTAAAATCTGGAACAAGACAGGGATGCCCTCTCTCACGATTTCTGTTCAACATAGTTCTCGAACACTGGCCAGAGCAATTAGACAAATGAAAGAAATTAAAGGCATAAAAATAGGAAAAGAAGAACTTAAATTATCACTATTTGCAGATGACATGATTCTATACCTAGTAGACCCAAAAGGGTCTACAAGAAACTATTAGAGATAATAAATGAATTCAGCAAAGTGGCATGATATAAAATCAACAATCATAAATCAAAAGCATTCCTGAATATCAGCAACAAATCCTCTGAAACGGAAATGAGGACAACCACTCCATTGAGAGTATCCTCAAAAAAAATAAAATAAAATATTTGGTTATCAACGTAACAAAAGATGTGAAAGACTTACACAATGAAAACTACAGAACCCTAAAGAGAGAAATAGAAGAAGATCTTACAAGATGGAAAAATATACCCTGTTCATGGATAGGCAGAATTAACATCATCAAAATGGCGATATTACCAAAAGTTCTCTATAGGTTTAATGCAATGCCAATCAAAATCCCAACGGCATTTCCTGTAGAAATAGATAAAACAATTATGAAATTCATATGGAATAATACAAGACCCAGTATAGCAAAGACAACTCTAAGCAGGAAGTGTGAATCAGGCGGTATAGCGATACATGTCCTCAAACTATACTACGGAGCAATAGTAACAAAAAGAGCATGGTACTGGTACCAAAACTGGCGGGTGGACCAATGGTACAGAATAGAGGACACAGAAATCAATCCACAAAATTACAGCAATCTTATATTTGATAAAGGAGCTAAAAGCATAAACTGAAGGAAGGATAGCATCTTCAACAAATGGTGCTGGAAAAACTGGAATTACATATGTAAGAAAATGAAACTGAATCCCTTTCTCTCGCCATGCACAAAAGTTAACTCAAAATGGATCAAGGAGCTTGATATCAAATCAGCGACACGGCGTCTGATAGAAGAAAACTTTGGCTATGATCTACATACTGTGGGGTCGGGCTCCAAATTCCTCAATAGGACACCCATAGCATAAGAGTTAATAATTAGAATCTACAAACAGGACTTACTCAAACTAAAAAGATTTTTCTAAGAAAAAGAAACAATAAGAGAGGTAAAAAGGGAGCCTACATCCTGGGAACAAATCTTTACTCCTCACACTTCAGATAGAGCCCTAATATCCAGAGTTGTACAAAGAACTCAAAAAATTAAACAATAAGCAAATGAATTACCCAATCAACAAATGGGCCAAGGACCTGAACAGACACTTCTCAGAGGAGGACATGCACTCAATCAATAAGTACATCAAAAAATTCTCACCATCTCGAGCATTCAGAGAAATGCTAAACAAACCCACCCTAAGATACCATCTCACTGCAGTAAGCTTGGCAGCCATTATGAAGTCAAACGACAACAAGTGCTGGCGAGGATGTGGGAAAAAGGGTACACCTGTACATTGCTGGTGGGACTGCAAATTGGTGCAGCAAATTTGGAAAGCAGTATGGAGATTTCTTGGAAACTTGGGAATGGAACCGCCATTTGACCCAGCAATTCCCCTTCTCGGTCTAATCCCTATAGACCCAAAAAGTGCATGCTACAGGGACACTGATAAATCTATGTTCATAGCAGCACAATTCACAATAGGAAGACTGTGGAACCAACCTAGATGCCCTTCAATAGATGAATGGATTAAAAAAAATGTGGCATTTATACACAATGGAGTATTACTCTGCATTAAAAAATGACAAAATCATACAATTTGCAGAGAAATGGATGGCATTAGAATGTATTATGCTACGTGAAGATAGCCAATCACTAAAAAACAAATGCCAAATGTTTTCTTTGATATAAGGAGAGTAACTAAGAACAGAGTTGGGAGGAAGAGCATGAGAAGATGATTAATATTAAACAGGGGTGAGAGGTGGGAGGGAAAAGGAAAGAGAAGGAAAATTACATAGAAATGGAAGGAAACCCTCATGGTTATTCAAAATTAAATTCAAGATGAAGTGAGGGGAAAGGGGACAAAAACAAGTGGAAGAAATGAATTACAATAGATGGGGGAGAGAGAGAGGATTGGAGGGGAGGGGATGGGAGATAGTAGAGGACAGGAAAGGCAGCAGAATACAACAGACACTAGTATAGCAATATGTAAAATAGTGGATGTGTAACTGATGAGATACTGCAATCTGTATACGAAGAAAAATGGAAGTTCATAACCTACTTGAATCAAAGTGTGAAATATGACATGTCAAGAACTATGTAATGTTTTGTAGAACCAACAATAAATATTAAAGGAAAAAAAACACATGGAGAACTATTTCAATGAAAAATTGACTAGGTTTATAACACCTACACTTTATCATGCAAAAGGCAAGTCCAACTATACACCATGCCTCTTCAGAAGTGCTTGTATTTCTATTCTGTTTGGGTTATTTTTCTTCATCATATTAGGATTAGTAGTCAGAGTTTGGTAGGGTATGCGTTACTGTCAGGGATTCAGTCTTTGGAATGGAAAATTGGAAAATGAATCCAATGTGTATGCAAATATGTGCTACACAAAAATCTTCCCACTCTCATCCAGAACAATGCCTTGACGTTACCTTCACGCCAAATAAGAAACAATTAGAGGAGAAGAGTTAGAAAATCTGTAAATACATATCTGGAATGGAAAATATTCAGGAGTTCACAAACTTGGAGGTGGTAGAGGAGTATCCCAAAGTAAGGGACAGGGTAAACACTCCACAAACATGGAGGTCTGCTGGCCTAAAGACTTTTAGAGAAACTGCCTCTGAGGATTGGCACTTGAAATATATGTTGTCAGTAGCTTTAGCTTCCTTTGTAGTGAGATCATCAAAGCTGGGTCTGCATCTATGTGACCTGAAGGACATTCTTTCTTGCTTTCCAATACACATGAGGCAGCAGTGCTGAATTCTCTCTTCGTATGTAAACTGTGGCCACTGGGGTCTAAGTGTCTCCCTGTGTGGACTGTGAAGCCTTTTGTTCATCCTCCATTTTCGTAGAGTTTCCTGCTGCAGCACTGAGAGTTTGGTATTTGCCTCACAAAATACAAGGAGTTCAACTGGAACACAGTCCTGGAGGGAGTTCGGTCATTTGTGGTTTTTCAGGGTCTACAAGAGAATGCACCAACCAGGCTTCATTCCCACATAACTTGCCCCCTTCTCCATAGTAACCTGATTCTGCACATTGCCCTGAAAACTATCCATTTAACAAGACACCTTTACATATAAGTGTCTGGTCACTGCACCGTGTCAGTGACAAACCATTTGGAAATCAATGGCAAAACCACATGGCGCAACCACAGATGATTTATCACACACCTGCACACCACAGCTCAGGGCCCACTAGTCAGGAGGGTCCAACTTAAGGGCATCTCTGTTCTACACCATTTTCATAAATCCCAGTCAATCAAGGCACTGTCTGGTACACTCATGATCAGCAAGAGGTGCTGACAATTTAAGCCACAGCCTCACACAGGGCCCAGAGTCTGATTCAGACATAACCATTTCCAAAACAATTCATCAAAGAGGCACAGGTGATGCCCATTCATTTCCATTTGAAAATTGTTTTCTTCTGGCTTTATAAAGGGGTGGCCTGAGGCAAAGAGGTTCCTGACATTCAGGGCAACAGAACAACAGTTAAGCAAAAGGCCCTAAGCCAGGTTTCACCATAGAGACTTTCCTGGTCACACCAATATCTGAGTTTTCTGGTGTGCTCGCCATTCCTTTCAGCTAACTAGTACATGGCCATGTCACAGAGCTTGGAGGTGGTACATATCTTGGACAAAAAACCATGAGCCTTTCTGGAGAGTTGCCAGAATTCAGGAAGAATTCAAGAACTTAGAATAATACTAGGTGTTGCCCATGGATAAGTCAAGCCTCAGTCCATTCATTAATTGGGCAGGATGAATGCTGTGAAGCTTTCTACTAGACAGGACACACCCATTGAGCCATTTTCTTTTCTAATATCTACAACTAAGGACACAGTGGGATACACAGACATAGAAACAGTCTCTTTGTCAGATGACTTACTAGAAACAGTCCACTCCAAACCAAACAAACCTCCTTTTTTACCTATTCTCAGAATATGAGACAAATCCACAAACTGACATCCACACACACAAAGTCACCTCCTTCCCCAAGTATGTCTGTGACTATCCGGAGTGTCCTCTGACCATAGAATGTTCCCCAGAAATGGCCGGTCCTGTCTCAGATCTGGTCTCCTTGGCCAATTCTGTGAAGTTTTCAGGAGGCAGTGGTGAGCCATTTCCTGCCCTCTCAGGAAAGGACCCTCTTCAAAGCTTTCTTGGCATTTGGCCACCCTCACATCAGTAGGTACCAAGAAAGACTGACTCTTTACTTGGTAAATCCAAACAAGTGAGCCCACGTGGACTGGGACTGGTACTGGCTCTTGGTGCCTGGCTTCCTGGATCACAAAATTCAGAGAGTTCCATCTTGAAAAAAGTGAGGTGAGGTCACTTTCTTCAGAAAATGAATGAGGCCACTGTCTTGGCCACCACTTTGTCCTAACAGTTGCTTCCTAGTGTCTCAGGAAAAGGAGGCTGCCTCTATTTCCTGTGACACTTTCACAAGTTAGAATGGTATAGAAACATAGGCACCTGGGAACAGCTCTCCACACATGCCTGGTTTCATACATCTTCCCTACATTAAGAAGAGATAGGATGATTCAGACACATCCTTTCATCCTGATCGGGTTGTTTGCAAAGGAAGATGACTTTTGCTGTCTCAGGTCCTTCATAGCTGCCTACGTCTTCTCCAGGGATCATTTCTGCATGGATTTTGAGGTACTCAGCAGGTGGAAGATCTCCTAACTTCCTGTATTGTAATACTAACTTTGTCCCTGCTCTTCTGTAAAGTGAGATTGACTGAACAATCTCAGTTTACAGAATGGTTAGGGTTAATAGCATGTTCGATTTGGGTTATGAATCATTTTGCTGCATGAATAATGATATTGGGAACCTGTGATATTTACAAGAACATGGAGGTGAAATATAAGTATGAAAACAGAAATCTAGGTAATATTTGAAGCCCAGAAGGACTTTGGGACCTTGATTGGGATACTTAGCTTAAATTATGTTCTGTGTGACCTTTGCATTTTGTGTCCAGAATATTAGTGTGATAATATGTATATGTAGCTAAGGTGACATGAGTATTTCTTTCACCATTTCTGTGAGCAGTATTTTGAAAACTTATAAATTAGTACTGGGAATACTATTAGGTTTACCCTGTTTTGATGAATATAGAGATGATGCATTAATAGACCATACTGTGAATAAATTATATAACTGGTTCCAAATTTAAATAATGGATTGTATTGATATCTGAAAATATATAGAAAATCTTATATTGATATACATACATTCATTCCAACCAGTTATATATCTAATTGTAATGTTAGGGTTATCATTTATCATGAATAGTGTGTGAGTTTTGCCTCAAAAATGATTATGGAATCGAAAATAATATGTTTAGAAAGAATTCTAGTAAAAATACCAGTCAAGAAACATGGAGGAACATATGTCTTCCGAAGGAGGAAGTGATTGAAAGTGAACCAAATGTTTATAAATTTGTGAACTTGTGAATGAAAGGAAATATCTTATGATGTCCATGAACTGAAGAAATAATAACGTAGCAGGTTTGAATAAAAATGAACTTTAACAAACACAATAGAGACATTAGGAATTCTGGCAAAGTATAGTTTGCAGTGAAAGGTTAATAAAATAAGTACTTGTCACTTCCTGTTTTTCTGTATGCTTAACAAAACACTTTTGAAATATTGAGAACTGTTTGCTAATCTTATTCCCAGAATGTGCTGTCCCCAATTGCCAAACTGCAGAATGTACTCCCTCAACTGGTTGCACGCAAACCGCTCACTCGCCCAGACCCATCAATAAACTTACCCCCCTGCCCTCTCCAAGGAAAATATATAAGCTCTGCTTAAGCTGTTCTCTGGGCTCTCTGCTCTATTCAAGTGAGCTCTGAGCCCCAGCATGCTGGACCCCCAATAAACCCTTTGCTTTTGCATGAGACAGTCTCTTGGTGGTCTCTTCCCCCGATTGTCACCGGACCTTTACATATGGAGGTTCCACTGAGATCCGGCAGCGGTGGACAAGAGACCCCAACGAACTCCTCTCAGGGTAAGTAAGGTGCCTCTTTCTGGTCAGGTTTCAGGTCAGGGCTTGGCAAAATGGATGTCAATGAAGAGCGTGAGCTCTCTCCAACGATGGCTGACAGTCATGTCACAGAGCCACAGGCCAAGTCCCTGGGTGACATCATAGAGGACTCAGAAAATTGAGGAACAATAGTCTCCATGACTCCGTGATATTTTGTTTCAGATTCGTTATTGCCAACCGATCGGGTTCTGCCAACTACTAAGTCTTGGTCTCAGTGTTGGACTTCCATATCCTGTCTTTATTGTCTTTTCTTGTCTGTGTCGTGTGTTGTTGCTTTTACTGTTTGTGTATCTTTCATTATGGGACAGAGCACTTCAATGCCTCTGTCTCTGACCCTTGATCACTGCACCAAAGTTTGCTTAAGGGATCAGAATCTTTCTTTTTTAGTAAAACGCTGGACCTGGCAGACTCTCTGTGCCTCAGAATGGCTCACCATTGGATTTGGATGGACCCTAGAAGGATCTTTCTACTTCCCACTAATTTAAAAAGTCAGAGATATTGTCTTTCAGCCAGGACCACACAGATACCTGTGAAGACAGATGGCCACTGCCTACCAACCCGGGGACGAGGGGAATCAATATCAATATCAAGAAAGAGACTTGTCTACATTAGACGACATCAGGTGTCATCCATGGAACCCCGCTGAAAGGGACCATAGAAGGTGCTACTTATAACACCTACAGAAGTAAAGGTAGACAGAATCACTTCCTGGATCCATACCTCTCATTTCAAGCCTGTGCCCTGTCCAGACTCTGGCTGGAAACTGTAAAAGACAGGTAACCCTTTCAAATTGTGTATTTGCCTTGTCAATAAGGCTATAGACTCTCCCCTTGACCACCAGTAGTCCTAACCCTCATCAGCCCATTCAGCAGCAATGGCTGATCACAAATCTTACTGGACAAGAAGTATGGTCTATCTCGCATACCGCCCACTTAAGGACATGGTCGCCATCTCTCCACAGAGACATTTGTCAGCTGGCTATAGGTCTTTTCCATTGGGATATCCCTGATGAAGTGGATCCCACTAAAATTCCATTAAATCCCTTCTCTACCATAGATAATGGAAACAAATATTATGGATGTAGGGACACGCGAGCCAGATGCAGTTTGGCTAGCCTAGATTACTATGTTTGCCTGGCGGACTATCAAAGCCACAAACAGTCACGGCTGTGTTGGGGGGAAGCCGACTTCTTCTGTAAGTCATGGGGATGTGAGCATTCAGGGACTGCTTGATGGAACCCAAACTCCTCATCAAATTCTGTACACAGCATTGGCCATATCCAATTAGATAACCAAAATTGATAGCCCCCAGAGGGGTCTCTAGATCCTCAAATTCTGCGTGACCTTTTTAACTTTTGCAAGTGCTCAAAAGTGTGAAAGGAGATTCCCCTATGTGGAGGCCTTTTCCCTCCTTTGCTCACATCCTGAACTATGCTTCTCCAATAGATCCTCACCCTCAGCCATCTGCTCCATACTCTCTGCTCTTACTCTCACCTAAGCAACCTGATTTCTCCCCTCCAATTACTACATCAAAAACCCAAACCTCCGCCCATTCTATGACCATTGCCCCCTTGTTAAGGTAGCAGGTACTGAGGTACACCTTAACCCACTCACTCCTCTCTTCTCTTGTCATTGCCTGCACCGGGTCCCACCAGGTCCTCTTACTAGCTAACACAAAGCTCAAACCAGCTGAGGAGAGCCCTCAGACCCTTATCGAAGATGTAATGTAAATGGCCTTTAAAGTTGCTTTGTCATCACTGAAAACAGGTTACTAAGTATTTAAAGTCCCTCACAGGCTTTTGGGGATACTAACTCCCATCTTACCCTCTGCTCTACCTGTTGTACTGCTCAAGATTTGTTCCTAGAAAAATCCAAAACCCCTTTCCCATTATTCTTTTACATCTCTCCTACCTCATTCTCAGATCCACGGAGCTGCTCACAGCCACGCCTTCCCCGTCTTCCCCCTCTGTACCAGGCCCACAGAAATGTCTTAACTGACCTTCTCCAGAAATCTTCAACATAGCTGAATTTAGGACTTTCAGAAAAAGAGTCCCTATAAAAAATTTCTAAGTACATAAACTTCCTCTTTTCCTGTTGCCCTATTCTACTTGGCCACTGGCTAAAAAAAATCAGCAATCCTAAGCTAGACACCACCTTACTAGTTTTTCACAAAATATGTGAACAAGGCCTTGGCCTTGAGCTGAGGCTTCACAGAGATGGCTACATTTGTAAGATAAAGAAGTTACCAACTGGGCTCCATGGTAACAGTTGGGAGGGGGAAAAATAAAGGGAATATAATGCTCTCCCTCACCCAGGTGTTCTTGAAAAGTTAACTTTCCCACAACAGAGGAAAAAAACAGAATACAAACTGCTTTTTGTGAACTGCTTAAGACTGTGAACTTCTGAGCCCCTTCCCTTATATGTTGGGTACAATATTCTGAAAGTACCTAAACTTGGGGTTCCGGGGATTTAATTGATTACAACAGAAGTAATGCCCTCTGAATCTGGTTGCAAACAAATAGGACTGTTTTCCTGTCTTTGGTACTATCTTAGGTGCCTTGCCTTGTCCGTCCCTACAACAGTATAATTCTATATACTTAAAACATTGTTTATGTTTTCATGAAGTGGTCAACAGATGTGATTAATTGTGTAGTTGTGCAAATGTTTCCCAGAGTGCTCTATCAACACAGGTTCATTTGAAGATCAAATAGGGGGGGCATAAAACCTAGTTCCACTGGGAACATATATCACTCACTTTTGCGATCCTATTAGGAATACATGTTGCTGCAAGGGTGGGCACAAGAACCACTGCCTTGGTCCATGGGACAAAACAAATGACCCAAATAGAAGCAGCTATAGACCAAAACTTAAAGATATTAGAAACCTCCATAACAGCATTGCAGGAATCTTTAACCTATCTCTCTGAAGTTGTTTTACAGAACAGTCGAGGATTGGAACTCCTCTTCATGTGAGAAGAGGCCCTTTGTTTTGCATTGATGGAAGAATGTTGTTTTTATGCCAACCATATTGGAGTTGTAAAAAAATCTATGAGTAAATTAAAAAGATGACTTGAAGAGCGTCAACGACAGAGAGAGGCCAAAAAAGGGTGTTTTGAATCTTGGTTCACAAAGTTCCCCTGGTTAACTACGCATTTATCAACCCTGGCCTGTCCAATAATAATCCTCATATTATTGATAACTATTAAACCCTGCTTGCTCAGCCATGTAATTTATTTTCTCCAAGCTCAAATTGGACAAGTTAAACTAATGGTAATACCCCACTAGCAGACATAGAATGTGACACCCCCCAATGATCATTTTTATGATTAAAAGTAGCCAGAAAAAGAAGTGTCGAATGAAAGGTTAATAAAATATGTAGTTGTCACTTCCTGTTTTTCTGTACGCTTAACAAAACACTGTTGAAATCTTGAGAAATGTTTGCCAATCTTGTTCCCAGAATGTGCTGTCCCCAACTGTCAAACTGCAGAATGTACTCCTTCACCAGGTTGCATGCAAATTGACCACTCGCCCTGACACATCAATAAACTTCCCTCCCTGCACTCGCAAGGGAAAGTATTTAACCTCTGCTTAAGCTGTTCTCAGGGCTCTCTACTCTTTTCAAGTGAACTCTGAGCCCCAGCATGCTGGACCCCCAATAAACCCTTTGCTGTTACATGAGATAGACTCTTGGTGGTCTCCTCTTCCGACACTCGACCGACCTTTACTTGGATGATTGAATGTAGAAGAGAACATCCAGTCAAAAAGGGATAGTCAGTGGGATTAGAAATATAGTCCGTAGGTTTAGGAAGAAGAGTGAGTATAGGATTTGGACCAAAAGTTCTTTAGTAATAGGGTTTCGGTTAGAGAATGAATGTAAATGTCAGCACATGTGAAGAATGAGTCACAATGATGAACTGGGGAAAATATGTAGGAAAGCAGATATCAATAGAGACATTAGGAAATCAGGCAAAGTATAAAGTGAGTGATAGGATTAGACATTATCAACAGGGTTGAGTTTCAATATATAATCTTAGGAAGAAACAAATATGTAGTCACCAATAGGATTGACATTTGAGAGTATTAGGCAACCTGGACATGAATGTTTTTAATAATACAGGTTCACTTTCTATTTAGCCTTTGGTACAATCATAAGTGTGACTTTTGCATTTTGTGTTCCGAATATTACTGTGATAAAATGTATATGTAGATCAGGTGACATGAGTATTTCTTCCACAATTTCTGGGAGCAATATTTTGAAGACGTATAAATTGAGGACTCTAGGATATGCCAACAAACAATTCTTACACAAACTTTTACCAATGTGGTTCCAAAGGTAGAGGCGCATACGCAAGGAATGCAAAGTGAACTAATTCTAACCAAAAAAAAAAAAAAGAAAAAAAAATTGATACTTTATCTTCCACTTCTTGTGCCACTCCTGTTTCAAATTACTTAGTCTTGACTGCATGTCTCCTGCAGAAATAATCAAAATCTCTGGAATACGTCTTTTGTTTGTTTTGCTTTTGCGGTGCTGCAGATAGAACCCAGGGCCTCCACATGCTTCGGAAAGCACTTGACTGCTAAACTACATCCATGCTCCCCACCCCCACTACTTTTTTGTTGTTTTGAGAAAGGGTCTTAGTAGCTGGGATTTCAGGCATGCACTATTGCACCAGACTCCTGAATATATCTTGCCACTACATTTAGATGCAGAATTGGCTCAACAATAAGAAATTAAGAGGGTGTGAATAAAATAGTAATAGTGAAGAACCACTAAGAATACAGAGAAAGCACACTAAACAATACCTTTTGTTCAAATGCAATCTCTTTTAAAAGATTTTTTAAATGGATGACAATAAACTTCTGTAAAACAGACACAAATATCTTTCCTATCCTTTGCCTGAATTTCAATACTTTAAATTTTAATTTAATTACAGCTTTACTGAGATACAAATTTATATACAATGCAATCTATTGTATCACATGTGTATCTATTTTATATCCAGTATGGTTATTTCAATAAAATGACACACTAACTTTTCTGAATGAGTAGAATTACTAGTTACTACTAGGGTTCAATTCCTAGCTTTGCAAAAGCAAACAAACAAACAAACAAAGTTGGCTAACGGATCATATATTCTAATATTCCTAGCATTTTTTCAGTACAAAAAACCAACATTATCCCACAAAGGGATATGAAATAGAATTATATTTTTTCATCTGGGTATGCTAAAGACAAGTCTATTTAGAAAATCCTGTTGTTTCAAATGTTGTTGAAAATAATATAAAAATACTTTAATAAAGAATGCAAAATAAAAAAAATAAATTAGTATTGGGGGTACAAAGAGGTGTACCCTGTGTCTATGAATATAGAAGTAATTCATGAATTGACAATACTGTGAATAAATAATATAACTGATTCCACTTCAAATAATGGATTGATAGAATTGATATCTGAAAATATATAAGAAATCTTATATTGATATAGAATCATTCATTCCAATGAGTTATACATCTAATGGTAATATTAGGGTTATATTCTATCATGAAAGGTGTGTGAGATCTGCTTCAAAAGTGAGAATGGAAAAGGAAAATAATGTGTTTGGAAAGAAGTCTCATGAAAAGACCAGTCAAGAAACATAGAGGAATGCATGTGTTCTGAAGTAGAAAGTGATTGAAAGTGACACAAATGCAAATAATTTTGCTAACTTGTGGATGAAATACATATCCTATGATGTGAATAAACTGAAGAAATAGTAAAGTACCAGTGCTGAATAAAAATGAACGTCAAAATATACATCATGTCCCATAGTAATCTACTTGGATTGATGTTAAACTGGGTCAGTTACTGTAGAAATATTAGGATTTGTATGCACCATTCACTGATGTTACTTGTCAGTACTAGAAAACAAATATGTATTTCAGGTGGATGAATAATTCTGAGAATAATCTTGTGAAAAGTTTATTATAAATCCACATACATGAATATGAATGAATTTAGGGTATGTAAAAGAAGACAGAAGTATTTCATATTTTTAAAAATTTGGAGAGTGTATATGTATATATATATATATATACACACACACACACACACACACACACAAACAAACACATATACACACAGAGACATTGAAATGTAGCAATATATATGCCAATTGAAATTGATGTAGAAATACATATCGTCCAAAGATCCAAAAATATTTAATTTACTGAACATGGATTTGTGTATAATGTTGTTCAACTAGGAAGCTCCCCCTTAGGTTATATTTTCAGTTCCAACAGCGTTTAGGAGGAGTGATCTCTTCTCATAATTTGTATCTGCCAAGTCAGCCACCTCACAAGAATGTACATTTGATACCAGGTAGGATTCTATATGTTCATATAAAAATGCATGTGCTGAATAGGCTACAGACAAACGGAGACAGGAATTCAAATACTTGTTAAATTTAAAAACACATGGACAACTATGTCAACAAAATATTGATTAGATTTATAACTCCTACACTATATAATGCAAAAGGCAAGTTCAACTATACACCATGCCTCCTCTGAACTTCTTGGATTTCTATTCTGTTTGGGTTATTGTTCTCCATCATATTAGGATTAGTAGTCAGATTCTAGTAGGTTATGGGTTAGTGTCAGGAATTCAGTATTTCGAATGGAAAATTGGAAAATGAATCCAATGTGTATGCAAATATGTGCTACAAAAAAATCTTCCAACTCTCATCCACAACAATGCCTTGAAATTACCTTCACCCCAATTAAGACACAATTAGAAGAGAAGAGGTAGAAAATCTGTGAATATATATCTGTAGTGGAATATGCTCAGGAGTTCACCATTTTGGAGGTTGTAGAGCAGTTTCCAAAAGTAAGGGACAGGGTAAACACTCCACAAACATGGAGCTCTGTTGGCCAAAAGATTTCTTGAGAAACTGCCTCTGAGGGTGGGCACTTGAAATATATGTGTTTGTCAGAAGCTTTAGCTTCCTTTCTAGTGAGACCATCAAAGCTGGGTCTGTATCTATGTGACATGAAGATCTTGGTTTCTTATTTTCCAATGATCCTGAGGCAGCAGTGCTGATTTCTCTCTTTGTATGTAAACTGTGGCCACTGGGGGCTAAGTGTCACCCCATGTGGACTCTGAAGCCATTTGTTCATCCTCCAACTTTTGTGGTGTTTCTTGCTGCTGAACTGGGACATTGGTATTTGCTTCACGAAATACAATGAGTTCAACTGGAACACAGTGCTGGAGGAAGTTCTGTCACGTGTTGTGGGTCACGTTCTGCAGGAGAATGTACCAACCAGGCTTCAATACCAGATAGATTGTCCCCTTAACCTCAGCAACCTGATTCTTAACATTACCCTGAAACCTCTCCATATAACAAGATGCCTTTACATAGAAGGGTCTGCTGGCTGCACCATGTCAGTCACAAGCCATTTGAAAGTCAATAGCAGATCCACATGGTCCCACCACAGATATTTTATCACACACTACTGCTCTAGGTCCACTACTCAGCAGGCTCCAACTTATTGGCATCGCTGTTCTAGATAATTTTTATGAAACTCAGTCAATAAAGGCCCTGGCTAGTATACTCATGATCAGCAACAGACCATTTAAGAGTTCTCCAGTGCCACCTGTTAATGGCCTCCACAGGGCTTTGAAGAACTCATTTGACCCAAAGAATGCCTAATCTCACTTGATGGAGGTCAGGAACCTTACAGAGGAAGGCAAGAGACTTCATCCACAATTACTGATCTTTTTGCCATTTTGGTTTTGAATGCACACATGGGATCTTTCTTTAGATCCATCAAGTGCTGAGAATCTAAGCTATAGCCTCACATAGGACCAAGAGGCTGATTCAGACGCATCCCTTTCCAAAGCAATTAAGCACAGAGCCACAGTTGGTGCCCATTTATTTCCATTTGAAAACTGTTTTCTTCAGGATTCACAAAGGGATGGCCTGATTCAAAGACTTTCCTGACATTCAGGGCAACAGAACAATAGCAAAAGGCCCAAAAGCAGGGTTTATCCACTGAGACTTTCCTGGACACACTGATATTAGAGTTTTCTGAGATGCTCGCCATTCCCTTCATCTATCTTGTACATGGCCATGTCACTCAGATTGGAGGTGGTACATATCTTGGACACAAAACAATGAGCCTATTCTTGAGAGTGACCAGAATTGAGGAAGAAATCAGGAACTTAGGAAGATTGCAGGTGTTGCCCATCCATAAGGCAAGGGGCAGTCCACTCCTAAATTGGGCAGGATGAATGCTGGGAAGATTTCTACTAGACAGGACACATTGATGCATTCTTTTTTCTAAGGTCTACAACCACGAACACAGTGGGTTACAAAGACATGCAAAAAATCGCCTTGTCAAACGACTTACTAGAAGCAGTCCACTCCAAACCAAATAAACCGCCTTTCCTACCTATTCTCATAAGAAGAGACTAAACCACAAAATCACACACACACGCGCAAATGCACCTCCTTTGTTCAAGTAGGTCTGTGACTATCTGGAGTGTCCTCTGACTGGTGGGCCATACTATGTTCCCCCAAAAGGCCTGTCCTGTCTCAGATCTGGTCGCGGTGAACCACTACCTGCTTTCTCAGGAAAGGCCCCTCTTCAGAGCTCTCCTGGCATTTGAAATCCTCATATCAGTAGGTACCAAGGAATACTTAGTCTATCCTTGGTTTTTCCAAACAATGGAGCCCACTGGGACTGGAACTGTGACAAGGTCTTGGTATTCTCTGTCTTCCTGGAGCCCAAGGTCAGGGAGTTTCTTCACCAAGGAAGTGAGGTAGGTCGCTTCATTCAGGAACTGAGTGAGTTTACTGCCTTTGCAACCACTTTGTCCTAACAGGTGATTGCAAGGTTCCCATGAGGTGGAGGCTGCCCCTACTTCCCGAGACAGTTTCAACAGTTAGAATGGTATATCAACCATAGGAATCCGGGAACATCTCTCCACACAGGCCTGGTTTGGTCCCTCTTCTCTACATTAAGAAAAGAGAAGCTGATTCAGACACAATGCTTCATCCTGTGTACGTTGTTTGCCATGGAAGATGACTTTTGCTCTCTCAGGTCCTTCATTGCTGCCTATGTCTTCTCCAGGGATCGTTTCTGCTTAAAACTTTGAGGATCTCAGCATCTGGAAGATCCCCTACATTCCTGTATTGTAAGACCAACTCTGTCGCTGCTCTTCTGTAAAGTTAGATTGAGGGAACAGTGTTTGGTTAGGCTTAATAACAGGTTCGATTTGGATTAAGAATCATTCTGAGCGATGAATAATGGTATTGGGAATGTGCGATATTTACAAGAATATTTAGGTGAAATATAAGTATGAAAACAGAAATCTAGGTAAAATTTGAAGCCCAGAAGGGCATTGGGCCTTTAAATGGGATACTTAGCTTTGACTTACGTTCTGCACAGATGTCTTAAATAAATCCATATACAATGTCATAGTACCTTGTACCTTGGATGATTGAATGTCACGAGAATATCCAGTCAAAAAGCTATAGTCGGTAGGATTAGGAAAAGTGTTGGTAGGTTTAGAAAGAATAGTGATTATAGGTTTTGGAGGAAATGTTTTTAGCAATTGGGTTTTGGTTAGAAAGTGAATTTAAATGTCAGCACATGTGAAGAGTCAGTCAAAATGATAAACTGGGAAAATATTTAGGAAAGCAGAAATCAAAAGAGACATTAGGATATCAGGCAAAGTATAAAGTGAGTGATAGGATTACACATTTTCAACAGGCTTGAGGTTGAATATATAATCTTAGGAGGAAACAAATATATAGTCACCAATAGGATTGACATTTGAGAGCGGTAGCAACCTGGACAGGAATATTTTTAGTAATCCATGCTCACTTTTCATTTAGGTTTTGGTACAATCATAACTGTGACCTTTGCATTTTGTTTCCAGAATATTACTGTGATAACATGTACATGTAGATCAGGTGACATGAGTATTTCTTCCACCATTTCCGGGAGCAATATTGTGAAGACGTATAAGTTAGTACTGGGGGTACAAATAGGTGTACCCTGTGTCTATGAATATAGAGATAATGCATGAATAGACCATACTGTGAATAAATAGTATTACTGGTTCCAACTTTGAATAATGGATTGAATTGATAAATGAAAATATAGAGGAAATCTTATATTGATATATATACATTCATTAAAACCAAATATACATCTAATGGTAATATTAGGGTTATGGTTCATCATGAAGAGTGTGTGAGTTTTGCTTCAAAAATGATTAAGGAAATCGAAAAAAAAAACCTCATGAAAAGATCAGTCAAGAAACATGGAGTTATACATGTGTTCTGAAGCAGGAAGTGATTGAAAATGAAACAAATGCCTATTAATTTTCAAATTTCTAGATGAAATATATATTTTATGATGTGCATAAACGGAAGAAATTGCAATGTACCAGTGTTGAATAAAAATGAATTTCAAAATACACATCATGTCCCATAGAAATCTATTTGCATTGATGTTAAACTGGGTAAGTTACTGCAGAAATACAAGGATTTGTATGCACCATTCACTGAAGATAGTTCTCAGTACGAGGAAACAAATATGTTTTTCAGGTGTGTGAATATTCCTGGGATTAATCTCGTGAAAAGTTGATTAAAAATCCACATACATGAATATGAATTATTTTAGGGAGTGTATAATAAGACACATATTTCATATTTTGAAAAATCTGGAGAGTATGTATACACACACACACACAAACAGACTTTAAAAAGTAGGAATATATATGCCAATTGAAATTCACCATGAAATATATATCATCCATAGATCAGAAATATTTATTTTACTGAACATGGGTTTTTGTGTAAAGTTGTTCAACCAGGAAGCTCACCCATTGGTTGAATTTTCAGTTCCAGCATCATTTAGGAAGAGTGAACTATTCTAACAATTTGTATCTGCCAAGTGAGCCATCTCACAAGAATGTACGTGTGATTCCAGGTAGGATTCTATATGTGCATATAAAATTACATGTGCTGAATAGGCTGCAGAGAAAGGGAGTCAGGTATTCACATATTTGTTAACTTTAGAAATACATGGAGAAATATTTCAACAGAAAATTGACTAGATTTATAACTCCTACCCTATATAATGCAAAAGGCAAGTCCCACTATACAACATGCATCCTCTGAACTGCTTATATTTCTATTCTGTTTGGGTTTTTATTCTCCATCATATTAGGATTAGTAGTCAGAGTCTAGTAATGTAGTGGTTAGTGTCATGGATTCAGTATTTCTAATGGAAATTTGGAAAATGAATCCAATGTGTATGTAAATATATGCTACACAAAAATCTTCCCACTCTCATCCAGAAAAATGCCTTGACATTACCTTCGCACCAAGAAAGACACAATTAGAGGAGAAGAATTAGAAAATGTGTGAATACATATATTCAATGAAAAATCCTCAGAAGTTCACAACCTTGGAGGTGGTAGAGGAGTTTCCAAAAGTAAGGGACAGGATAAACACTCCACAAACATGGAGCTCTGCTGGCCTAAAGACTTCTTGAGAAATGCCTCTGAGTTTGGGCACTTGAAATATATGTTGTTTTCAGGAGCTTTAGCTTCTTTCTAGTGAGACCATCAAAGCTGGGTCTGCATCTATGTGACCTGGATGACATGGCATCTTATTTTTCAATGAACATGAGGCAGCAGTGCTGGTTTCTCTCTTTGCAGGTAAACTGTGGCCACTGGGGGCTAAGTGTTTCCCCGTTTGGACTGTGAAGCAATTTGGTCATGATCCACTTTTCGTTGTGTTTCTTGCTGCTGCACTGGGAGTTTGGTGTTTGCTTCATGAAATACAAGGAGTTTATCTGGGACACAGTGCTGGAGGGAGTTCTGTCACGTGTGGTGGGTCAGTGTCTGCAGTAGAATGCACCAACCAGGCTTCTATCCACATAGCTTTCCCCCTTGACCATAGCAACCTGATTCTGAACATTGCCCTGAAACCTCTGCATATAACAAGATGCCTTTACATAGAAGGGTCTGCTGCCTGCACCATGTCAGTCACAAGGCATTTGGAATCCAATGGTAGATCCTCATGGCCGTACCACTGATGTTTTATCACACACCTGCCCACCACTGCTCTAGGTCCACTTCTCAGCAGACTCCAACTTACTGGCATCTGTGTTCTACACCATGTTAAAGAAACCCAGTCAATCTAGGCACTCTCTGGTATACTCATGATCAGCAACAGGACATCCAAAGGTTCTCCAGTGCCACCTGGTCATGGTAATTTTAAAAATTTCATGATATTTATGTAACCATTTTCAAGGATGAAGTTGGAGGCATTGTGGGTTTCAATTATTCAGAAACCATTAAATGGTGAGGAATCTCATTTTAATGAAAGCTCTGGAGAACTCTCACAGGCAAGGCTTCCCAAATAGTGGCCAAAACGTCACTTGAAGCCAGGCCCATTGAGGTCTAAAATGTGAGGTCCATGTGTGTTTTGACTCTCAATTGTGGCTGCCAAGTCTTTCAGAATAAAATTATGTGATTCTCTGGCTGAGATTCCCAGTGAACTGTGGAAAGTACCCCTGGGACTAGATCTCAGCTTCCAATGGCGACTCTCATGCGTTGCCTCCGAAAATCTTAACACAATTCATGGCAATTCTTCTCTGAGGTCAGTTCAAGAACTGAGTCTCTAAGGGGAATCACACCAGAATTCAACCCAGGTTGAACCAGTAATCTCTCACAATTAAAACCTAAACACTCCCACATGACCCTCATCTTCTTCCATATAGACACTCATCATAACCTCTGGCTGGAGGTTTTCATGAGGGCACAGCCCAAGACAGTGTCCAAAATAAGCTTCCTTGTCCCTCATTTGCCTAAAGTCACGTTTGCCTGGACACCCTTCCTATGAACCAGGAGTGATCAAATAGGCCTGACATTTATACTGCTCCACTTCTCCAATTTGAGGCCTACTGACTGAGGGGTTTAAATTCTTTTTGGGAATTGGACGCATGAGAAAACACAAGAACTATGGGCAAGCCACTGCAGAGCTTTGAAGAACCCATTTGACACAAAGGATCCCTATTCTTCCTTGATGGAAGTAAGTGCCCTACCAGAGGAAGGCAAGAGACTTCATCCACAATGACTCTACTTTTAGCCATTTTGGTTTTGGATGCACATATGGAATCTTTCTTTAGATCCATAAGGTGCATAGAATCTAAGCCACAGCCTCACACAGGGCCAAGAGGCTGATTCAGACACATCCCTTTCCAAAGCAATTAAGGAAAGAGCCACAGGAGATGCACATTTATTTCCAATTGAAAAGTCTTTTGTTAAGGCTTCCAAAAGTGTTGGCCTGAGGAAAACACCTTCCTGATATTCAGGGCAACCGAAAAATATGTATGCATAAGGCCCAAAGCAGGGTTTCTCCACTGAGATATTCCTGGTCACACTGCTATCTGAGTTTTCTGAGATGCTCGGCCATTCCATTCAGCTATACAGTACATGGCCATTTCACAGACCTTGGAGGTGGTACATATCTTGGACACACAACCATGAGTCTATTCTTGAGAGTGACCAGAATTGAGTAAGAAATCAGGAACTTAGGAAGATTGCAGGTGTTGCCCATCCATAAGGCAAGCCGCAGTCCATTCATAAATTGGGCAGGATGAATGCTGGGAAGCTTTCTACTAGACAGGACACATCCATTGATGCATTCTCTTTTCTAATGTCTACAACCACTAACACAGTGGGATACACAGACATAGAAAAACTCGCATTGTCAAAGGACTTTGAAGAATCAGATAATTCCAAACCAAACAAACCTCCTTTCCTACCTATTCTGAGAACATGAGACAAAACCACAAACCCCACCGAAACTCACAAATTCAACTTCTTCCCCCAAGTAGGTCTGTGACTATCCGGAATGTCCTCTGACTTGTGGGCCATACTGTGTTCTCCCGAAATGGCCTGTCCTGCCTCAGATCTGGTCACCTTGGCCAACTCTGTGAAGTTGTCAGGAGCCAGTGTTGAGCCACTACCTGCTTTCTCAGGAAAGGCCCCTCTTCAGAGCACTCCTGGCATTTGGCCATCCTCACATCAGTAGGTACCAAGAATGACTGACTCTGTCCTTGGTAAATCCAACAAGTGAGCCCACTGGAACTGTGACTGGGACTGGCTCTGGGTGCCTGGCTACTTGGATCACAAGTTCAGATAGTTCCATCACCAAGGAAGTTAGGAAGGTCATTTCTTTGGGAACTGAATGAGGTCACTGCCGTGGCAACCACTTTGTCCTAACACTTGCTTCCAAGGGTCCCATGAGATGGAGGCTGCCCCTAATTCCTGAGACACTCAAAAGTTAGAATGGTATACCAACCATAGGTACCCAGGAACAGCTCTCCATACAGGCCCGGTTTGCTCCATCTCCTCTACGTTAAGGATAGAGAGTCTGATTCAGACTCAACCCTTCATCCTGACCATGTTGTTTTCCATGGAAGATTACTTTTGCTCTCTCCGGTCCTTCATAGCTGCCTACATCTTCTCCAGGGATAATTTCTGCATTGACCTTTGAGATTTTCAGCAGGTTGAAGATCCCCTACATTCCTGTATTGTAAGAACAAATCTGTCCCTGCTCTTCTGAATACTTAAATTGATGGAACAATGTATGGTTAGTGTTATTAACATGTTCAATTAAAACCAAAACACTACCACATGACCCTTATATTCTTCCATATAGACACTCATCATTACCTCTGGCTGGAGGTTTCCACAAGCGGCGAAGCCCAAGACAGTGTCCAAAATAAGTTCCCTTGCCCCTCATTTGCCTAAAGTCTGGGTTTCCTGGACACCCTTCCTGTGAACCAGGATTGATCAAATAGGCCTGCCATTAATAATTCTCTTTTTCTCCTTTTTGAGGCCTACTGAACGTGAGGTATTGATTCTTTATGTGATTTGGAGTCATGTGAAACCCAAGCACCTTTTCTCGTCTTTGAAGAACTCATTAGACCCAAAGGATCCCTATTCGTACTTGATGGAGGTGAGGAGCCTAACAGAGGAAGCAAGAGACTTCATCCACAATGTCTGATCTTTTTGCCATTTTGGTTTTGGATGCACACATGGGATCTTTCTTTAGATCCATCAGGTGCTGAGATTCTAAGCCACAGCCTCACACAGAGCCGAGAGGATGATTTAGACACATCCTTTTCTAAAGCAATTAATCTAAGAGCCACGGGTGATGCTCATTCATTTCCATTTGAAAGCAGTTTATTCAGGCTTCACAAACTGGTGGTCTGAGGCAAATACCTACCTGACATTCAGGTCAACAGAACAGTAGGTAAGCAAAAGGCACAAAGCAGGGTTTCTCTACTGAGACTTTACTGGTCACACTGATATCTGAGTTTTCTGAGATCCTCCCCATTCATTTCAGGTATCCAGTAAATGGCCATGTCACAGAGCTGGGAGGTGGTACATATCTTGGACAAAATAAAAATGAGCCTATTCTGGAGAATGGCCAGAATTCAGGAAGAAAACAGGAACTAAGGAAAATAGTAGGTGTTGCCCATCGATAAGGCAAGCAACAGTCCATTCATAAATTGGGCAGGATGTGTGCTGGAATGCTTTCTACTTGTCAGGACACATGCATTGATGCATTCACTTTTCTCATATCTACAACCACCGACAAAGTGGGATACACAGACATAGAATCACTCACCATGTCAAATGACTTATTAAAAACAGTCCACTCCAAACCAAACAAACTGCCTTTCCTACCTATTCTCAGAACATGAGACAAAACCATAAACTCACATCTACACCCACAAAGGCATATCTTTTACCCACATAGGTCTGTGAGTAACCAGAGTGTCCTCAGACTGATAGGCCATACTATGTTCCCCCGAAATGGCCTGTCCTGTCTCAGATCTGGTCTCCTTTACAAACTCTCTAAAGTTTTCAGGAGCCATCGGTGAGTCACTACCTGCTTTCTCAGGAAAGGCCCCTCTTCAGAGCTTTCCTGGCATTTAGTGATCCACAAGAAAGACTGACTCTGTCCTTGGTAAATCCAAACAAGTGAACCCACTGGGAAAAGGAATGGGACTGGCTCTTGGTGCCTGGCTTCCTGGATCCCAAGTTCAGAGGGTTCCATCACCAAGGAAGTGAGGTAGGTCACTTCCTTCAGGAACTGAATGAGGTCACTGCCTTGGCAACCACTTTGTTCTAACATTTGCTTCCAATGGCTCCATGACATGGAGGCTGCCCCTACTTCCTGTGTCACATTCACAATTTAGAATGGTATACCAACCATAGGCACCCGGGAACAGTCAGAGTCTACTAGGGTATGGCTTACTGTCAGGAATTCAGTATTTCAAATAGAAAATAGGAAAATGAATCTAATGTGTATACAAATATATGCTAGACAAAAATCTTTCCACTGTCCTCTTCAACAATGCCTTGATATTTCCTTCACCACAAGTAAGACACAATTAGTGGAGAATAGTTTGAAAATCTGTGAATATATATCTGGAAAAAAAATGAATGGAGTTCACAACCTTGGAGGTGGTAGAGGAATTTCCAAATGTAAAAGAAAGGATAAACACTACACAAACATGGAGCTCTGGTGGCCTAATAAATTTTTGAGAAACTGCCTCTGAGTTTGGGCCTTTGAAATATTTGTTGTTGTCAGGAAACATGAAGGAATATATGTGTTCCAAAGGACGAAGTGATTGAAAGTGAACCAAATATTTATAAATTTGTGAACTTGTGAATGAAGGGATATATTTTATGATGTCCATAAACTGAATAAATAATAACGTACCAAGTTTGAATAAAAATGAACTTTAACAAACACATCATATCAAATAGGAATGTATTTGCATTGATGTTAAACTTGGTCAGTTACTCTAGAAATATTAGGATTTGTAAGAACCCTTCCCTGAAGTTAGTTTTCAGTACTAGGAAACAAATATGTATGTCAGTGGATGTATATTTCTGAGAATAAACTTGTTAAAAGTTAATTATAAATCCACATATATGAATATGAATGAATTCAGGCGGTGTATAAGAAGACATATATTTCATATTTTGGAAAATCTGGAGACTATATATATATATATATATATATATATATATATATATATATATAGACACACAAACACACACACATTATAATGTCACAATATATATGTCAATCGAAATTCATCATGAAAAATAACTCATCCGCATATCCCAAAATATTCATTTTACTGAACATGGATGTATGTAGAATGTTGTTCATCTAGGAAGCTCACCCATGGGTTGAATTTTCTGTACCAACAGCATTTAGGAGGAGTGATCTCTTCTCACAAATAGTATCTGCCAAGTCAGTCACCTCACAAGAATGTACGTGTGAAACCAGGTAGGATTCTATTTGTGCATATAAAAATACATGTGCTTAATAGGCTACAGAGAAAGGGAGACAGGAATTCATATATTTCTTAACTTTAAAAACACATGGAATAGTGTGTAGTGTCCCTCTTTATCCCTTTTGATTAACTTTGGCTTAAAAAAAAAGAATTTTATTGAGAATTTTTGTATATATGTTTGTCAGGAATATTGCTCTGAAGTTTTCTTTCCTTGATGTGTCTTTGTCTGATTTTGGTATGTGAGTGATACTAGCCTCATGAAATGAGTTTGGAGGAGTTCCATGCTTTTCTATTTTATGGAATAATTTGAGGAGTATTGTGATGAATGCTTCTTTGAAGGTCTTGTAGAACTTGACTGAGAATCTGTCTGTTCCTGGGCTTTGCTTGATTGGTAGGCTGTTGACAGCAACTTCTATTTCATTGCTTGAAATTGATTTGTTTAAATTGTTCATGTCCTACTAATTCAGTTTGGGTATATCTCTAAAATTTTATTGATGTCATCATTGTATTTTAATTTATTAGAGTATAAATTTTCAAATTAGTTTTCAATTATTCTCTGTATTTTAGTTGTGTACTCTGTAAAAGTTCTTTTACGATCCTTAATTTTAGTAATTTGAGGTTTTTTTTCTTCATTAGCTTGGTTAAGGATGTGTCAATTTTATTTAGTTTTTGAAGATTAAATTTTGTTTTGTGTCAAAAAAATAACACATGGAAAAGTATTTCAGCAAATTGAATAGATTTATAACTCCTACCTTATATCATGCAAAAGGCAAGTCCAACTATACACCATGTCCCTTCTGAAATGCTTGTATTTCTATTCTGTTTGGGATATTTTTCTCCATTATATTAGTATTAGTAGTCAGAGTCTAATAGGGTATATGAATGTTTCTGAGAATAATCTTGAGAAAAGATGATTATAAATACACATTCATGAATATGAAAAATTTAGGAAGTGCAAAATAAGACAAAAATATTCCATATTTTCAAAAATTTGGAGAGTATATCTATATCTATCTATATCTATATCTATATATATATACACACACACACACACACACACACACACACACAACACTCACAGACATTAAAAAGTACCAATATAAATGCCAATAGAAATTCATCAGTAAATATATATCATCCACAGATGCAAAAATATTTATTTTACTGAACAAGAGTTTATGTATAATGTTGTTCTACTAGGACGCTCTCCTATAGGTTGAATTTTCATTTAAAACAGTTTTAGGAGGAGTGAACACTTCTCACAATTTGTATCTGCCAAGACAGCCACCTCACAAAAATGTACGTGTGATACCTGGTAGGATTCTATATATGCATATAAATATACATGTGTGAATAGGCTACAGAAAAGGGAAACAAGAATTCACATATTTGTTAATTTTAAAAACACATGGAGAATATTTCCATTAAAATTTGACTAGATTTATAACACCTACCTTATATAATGCAAATGTCAAGTCCAACTATACAACATGTCTCCTCTGAAGTGCTTGTATTTCTATTGTGTTGGGTTAATTTTTCCCATTATAATAGGATTAATAGTCTGAGTCTACTAGGTATGGGTTAGTTTCAGGGATTCAGTATTTGAATGGAAAATTGGAAAATGAATCCAATGTGTATGTAATTATATGCTGCACAAATATCCTCCCGCTCTCATCCAGAACAATGCCTTGATATTACCTTCACCCCAAGTAAGACGCAATTAGA
This sequence comes from Callospermophilus lateralis, assembly GCF_048772815.1. NCBI lineage: Eukaryota > Metazoa > Chordata > Mammalia > Rodentia > Sciuridae > Callospermophilus > Callospermophilus lateralis. The sequence goes on along the minus strand of NW_027514551.1, from coordinate 1,555,910 downwards.
GGAGAGGAGTTACAAAATCAGTGAATACATATCTGGAATGGAAAATGCTCAGGAGTTCACAACCTTTGAGGTGGTAGAGGAGTTTCCAAAACTAAGGGACAGGGTAAACACTCCACAAACATGGAGCTCTGCTGGCCTAAAAACTTTTTGAGAAACTGCGTCTGAGCTTCCGCAATTGAAATATATGTTGTTTTCAGATGATTTGGCTTCCTTTGTAGTGAGACCATCAAAGCTGGGTCTGCATCTATGTGACCTGGAGGACATGGTTTCTTATTTTCCAATGAATAAGATGAAGCAGTGCTGAATCCTCTCTTTGTAGGTAATCTGAGGCCACTGGGGACTAAGTGTCTCCCCGTGTGGACTGTGAAGCCATTAGGTCCTCCACCACTTTTTGTGGTGTTTTTCCTGCTGCACTGTGAGTTTGGTATTTGTTTCACGAAATACTAGGAGCTAAACTGAGACACAGTGCTGGAGGGAGTTGTGTCACGTGTCGTGGGTCAGGGTCTGCAAGAGAATGCACCAACTAGGCTTCTATCTCTCACAGCTTGCCCCACTGCCCCCTTGTCCATATCAACCTGATTCTTCATTTTCCTCTGAAAACTCTCCATATAACAAGATGCCTTTACATATAAGGGTCTGCTGGCTGCACCATGTCAGTTACAAGCCATTTGGAATCCAATGGTAGATCCACATGGCCCTACCACGGATGTTGTATCAAACACCACCCCACCACTGCTCTAGACCCACTACTCAACAGGCTCCAACTTACTGGCATCTCTGTTCTACACCATTTTCATGAAACTCAGTAAATCAAGGCACTGTCTGGTATACTCATGAACAGTAACAGGACATCCAATATTTCTCCAGTGCCACCTGGTCATAGGAATTTCAAAAATTTCATGGTATTTATCTAGCCATTTCTCGAGCATGAAGTTGGAGGCACTATGGATTTCAATTCATGCAGCAAACATTAAATGATGAGGAAGCTCATTTCAATGAATTCTCTGGAGAACTCTCACAGGCAAGGCTTCCCAAAGAGTGGACAAAGGTCACATTAGGCCAGGCCCATTGAGGTCTACAATGTGAGGTCCATGTGTGTTTTGACTCTCAACTATGGCTGCCATTTCTTTAAGAATAAAATCATGTGATATCCTTGCCTAGTTTCCCAGGCCTCTGTGGAAATCCACCCGGGGCCTAGGTCTCAGTTTCCAAGAGCGACTTTCATGCTTGGCCTCTTAAAATCCCAACAAAATTCATGGCAATGTTTCTCTGAGTTCAGTTCCAAAACCCAGTCTCTAAGGGGTATCACACCAGAGTTCAAGCCTACGTGTACCCAGTCATTTTTTCCAATGCCACACAAATGACCAAAATTAAAACCAAAACACTCCCACATGGCCCTCATCTTATTCCATATAGGCAATCATCTTAACCTCTGGCTGGATGTTTCCATGAGGGGCCCAGCCAAAGACAGTGTCCAAAATCAGCTCGTTTGCCCCTCATTTGCCTAACGTCTGGGTAGCCTAGACACAGTTTCTGTGAACCAGGAGTGAACAAATAAGCCTGCCGTTAATACTTCTGTGTTCCTCCAATTTGAGGCCTACTGATTTTAGATATTGATTCTTTAGGTGATTTAGAGTCATGCAAAAACACAAGCACCTCTGCAGGGCTTTGAAGAACTCATTTGACCCAAAGAATCCCTATTCTCATTTGATGGAGTGCAGGAACCTAACAGAGGAAGGCAAGAGACTTCATCCACAATGAATGATATTTTTTGCCATTTTGGTTTTGGAAGCTCACATGGGATCATTCTTAAGATCCATCAGGTGCTGAGAATCTAAGTCACAGCCACACACAGGTCCAAGAGGCTGATAAAGACACATCCCTTTGAAAGCAATTAAGCAAGAGCAACAGGTGAGGCCCATTCATTTCCATTTGAAAACTGTTTTCTTCAGGCTTCACATTGGGGTGGCTTGAGTAAAGACCTTCCTGACATTCAGTGCAACACAACAATAAGTAAGTAAAAGGCCCAAAGCAGGGTTTCTGCACTGAGACTATCCTGGTCACACTGATATCTGAGTTTTCTGAGATGCTCGCCATTCTCTTCAGCTATCCAGTACATGGCCATGTCACAGAGCTTGGAGGTGGTACATATTTAGGACACAAATCCATGAGCCTATTCTGGAGAGTGGCCAGAATTCAGGAAGAAAACAACAACTTAGAAAGATAGCAGGTGTTGCACATCGATAAGACAAGCTGCAGTCCATTCATATATTGGGCAGGATGAATTATGGGAAGATTTATACTAGACAGGACACATCCATTAATGCATTCTCTTTTCTAATGTCTACAACAACGGACACAGTGGGATACACAGAAACAGAAACACTTGCCGTGTCAAATGACTTACTAGAAACTGTCCAGTCCAAACCAAACAAACCGCCTTTCCTATCTATTCTCAGAACATGAGACAAAACAACAAAAACACACCCACTCCCACAAAGGCACCTCCTTCCCCCAAGTAGGTCTGTGAATATCCGGAGTGTCCTCTGACCGGTGGGCCATACAATGTTCCCCCGAAATGGCCTGTCTTCTCTCAGATTGTGTTTCCTTGACCAACTCTGTGAAGATGTCAGGAAAAAGTGGTTAGCCACTACCTGTTTTCTCAGAAATGGTCGACCTTCAGATCTCTCCTGACATTTGGCCATTCTCACATCATTAGGTACCAAGAAAACTGACTCTGTCCTTGGGAAATCCAAACAAGTGAGCCCACTGGGACTGGGACTGGGACTGCATCTGGGTGCCTGGCTTCTTGGATACCAAGTTCAGAGAGTTCCATCACCAAGGAAATGAGGTATGTCACATTCTTTGGAAGTGAATGAGGTCACTGCCTTGGCAACCACTTTGTCCTAACAGTTGCTTCCAAGGGTAACATAAGATGGAGGTTGCCCCTACTTCCTGTGACACTTTCATAAGGTAGAATGTATATCAACCATTGGCACCCGGGAACAACTTTCCACTCAGGCCTGGTTTGATCCCTCTTCTCTACAATAAGAAGAGAGATGCAGATTCAGAAACATCCCTTCATTCTGACCAGGTTGTTTGCCATGGAAGATGACTTTTGCTCTCTCAGTTGCTTCATACCTGCGTACAACTTCTCCAGGTATCATTTTTGCATGGACATTTGAGGTTCTCATTAGGTGGAAGGTCCCCAACTTTCCTGTATTGTAAGAACCACTCTGTCCCTGCTCTTCTGTAAAATGATTGAGGGAACAGTGTATACTTGGGGTAAAAAACAGGTTTGATTTGGGTTTCGTATGACTCTGTGCGATGAATAATGGTATTGGTAACCTGCAATATTTACAAGAATATAGAGGTGATATATAAGTATGAAAAGAGAAATCTAGGTATGATTTGAAGCCCAGAAGGGTTTTTCCCTTGATTGGGATACTTAGCTTTGAATTATGTTCTGCAAAGATGTCTCAGATAATTCGATATACAATGGCATAGGACCTTGTACAATGGATGATTGAATTTAGAAGAGAACATCCAGTCAAAAAGGGATATTCAGTAGGATTAGGAAGATAGTCAGTAGGTTTAGGAAGAAGAGTGAGTATAGGATTTGGACCAAAAGTTCTTTAGCAATACACTTTTGGTTATAGAGTGAATGTAAATGTCAGCTCATATGAAGAGTCAGTCACTATGTTGAACTGGGGAAAATATGTAGAAAAGCAGATATCAATAGAAATATTACGAAATCAGGCAAATTATAAAGTGAGTGATAGAATTGGACATTTTCAACAGGGTTGGGTTTGAATATATAAATTAGGAAAAAACAAAAATGTAGTCACCAATAGGATTGACAATTGACAGCATTAGGCAACCTGGACATGGATGTTTTTAGAAATCCATGTTCAACTTCCATTTAGGTTTTGGTAAAATCATAAGTGTGAACTTTCCATTTTTGTCCAGAATATTACTGTGATAATGAGGTGACATGAGTATTTCTTTCACCATTTCTGGGAGCAATATATTGAAGATGTAAAATAAGAATCGGGGTACAAAGAGGTGTACCCTGTTTCTATGAACATAGAGAAAAAGCATGAATAGACCATACTGTGAATAAATAATATAACTTTTTTGAACTTTAAATAATGAATTGAACTGATATCTGAAAAATTAAAGGAAATCGTATATTGATATACAATCATTCATTCCAACCAGTGATATATCTAATGGAAATATTAGTGTTTTGGTTTATCATGAAGAGTGTGTGAGTTTTGCTTAAAAATGATTATGGAAATTCAAAATAATGTGTATGGAAAGAAGTCTCATGAAAAGACCAGTCAAGAAACCCTGAGAATACATGTGTTCAGAAGCAAGAAGTGATTAAAGTTGAAACAAATGCCTATTAATTTGTGAACTTGTGGATGAAATGTATATCCTATGATGTGCAAAAACTGAAGAAACAATAATGTACCAGTGTCGAATACAAATGAATGACAAATTACATATCATGTTCCATAGGAGTCTACTTGCATTGATGTTAGACTGGGTCAGTTACTGTAGAATAATTACGATTTGTATGCACCATTCACTGAAGTTAGTTTTCAGTACAAGGAAACAAATATGTATTTCAGGTGGATGAATATTTCTGATTATAATCTTGTGAAAAGTGGATTATAAATCCACATACATGAACATGAATGAATTTAGAGAGTGTATATTAGACATATATATTTCATATTTTGAAAAATTTGGAGAGTATATCTATATCTATATCTACACACACACACACACACACACACACACACACAACACTCACAGACATTAAAAAGTGCCAATATAAATGCGAATCGAAATTCATCAGTAAATATATATCATCCACAGATGCAAACATATTTATTTTACTGAACATGAGTTTATGTATTATGTTGTTCTACTCGGACGCTCTCCTATAGGTTGAATTTTCATTTCCAACAGCATTTAGGAGGAGTGAACTCTTCTCACAATTTGTATCTGCCAAGACAGCCACCTCACAAAAATGTACATGTGATACCTGGTAGGATTCTATATATGCTTATAAATATACTTGTGTGAATAGGCTACAGAAAAGGGAAACAAGCATTCACATATTTGTTAAGTTTAAGAACACATGGAGAATATTTCCATTAAAATTTGACTAGATTTATATCTCCTAACTAATAAAATGCAAATGTCACGTCCAACTATACAACATGTCTCCTCTGAAGTGCTTGTATTTCTATTGTGTTGGGTTAATTTTCCCCATTATATTAGGATGAATAGTCTGAGTCTACTCGGTATGGGTTAGTGTTAGGGATTCAGTACTTCGAATGGAAAATTGGAAAATGAATCCAATGTGTATGTAAATATATGCTGCACAAATATCCTCCCGCTTTCATCCAGAAGAATGCCTTGACATTACCTTCACCCCAAGTAAGACACAATTAGAGGAGAAGAGTTACAAAATCAGTGAATACATATCTGGAATGGAAAATGCTCAGGAGTTCACAACCTTGGAGGTGGTAGAGGAGTTTCCAAAACTAAGGAACAGGGTAAACACTCCACAAACATGGAGCTGTCCTGGCCTAAAAACTTTTTGAGAAACTGCCTCTGAGCTTCCGCACTTGAAATACATGTTGTTTTCAGGAGATTTGGCTTCCTCTGTAGTGAGACCATCAAAGCTGGGTCTGCATCTATGTGACCTGGAGGACATGGTTTCTTATTTTCCAATGAACAAGATGAAGCAGTGCTGAATCCTCTCTTTGTAGGTAAACTGAGGCCACTGGGGACTAAGTGTCTCCCCGTGTGGACTGTGAAGCCATTTGGTCCTCCTCCACTTTTTGTGGTGTTTTTGCTGCTGCACTGTGAGTTTGGTATTTGTTTCACGAAATACTAAGAGCTAACCTGGGACACAGTGCTGGAGGGAGTTCTGTCACTTGTGGTGGGTCAGGGTCTGCAAGAGAATGCACCAACTAGGCTCCTATCTCTCACAGCTTGCCCCAATGCCCCCTTGTCCATATCAACCTGATTCTTCATTTTCCTCTGAAAACTCTCCATATAACAAGATGCCTTTACATATAAGGGTCTGCTGGCTGCACCATGTCAGTTACAAGCCATTTGGAATCCAATGGTAGATCCACATGGCCCTACCACGGATGTTGTATCAAACACCTCCCCACCACTGCTCTAGACCCACTACTCAGCAGGCTCCAACTTACTGGCATCTCTGTTCTACACCATTTTCATGAAACTCAGTAAATTAAGGCACTGTCTGGTATACTCATGAACAGTAACAGGACATCCAATATTTCTCCAGTGCCACCTGGTCATAGGAATTTCAAAAAATTCATGGTATTTATCTAGCCATTTTTCAAGCATGAAGTTGGAGGCAATGGGGGTTTCCATTCATTCAGCAAACATTAAATGGTGAGGAAGCTCATTTCAATGATTTCTCTGGAGAACTCTCACAGGCAAGGCTTCCCAAAGAGTGGAAAAAGGTCACATTAGGCCAGGCCCATTGCGGTCTACAATGTGAGGTCCATGTGTGTTTTGACTCTCAACTATGGCTGCCATTTCTTTAAGAATAAAATCATGTGATATCCTTGCTGAAATTCCCAGGCCTCTGTGGAAATGCACCCGGGGCCTAGGTCTCAGTTTCCAAGAGTGACTTTCATGCGTGGCCTCTTAAAATCCCAACAAAATTCATGGCAATGCTTCTCTGAGTTCAGTTCCAAAACCCAGTCTCTAAGGGGAATGACACCAGATTTCAAGCCCACGTACACCCAGTCATTTTTTCCAATGCCACACAAATGACCAAAATTAAAACCAAAACACTCCCACATGGCCCTCATCTTATTCCATATAGTCAATCATCTTAACCTCTGGCTTGAGGTTTCCATTAGGGGCGCAGCCCAAGACAGTGTCCAAAATCAGCTCGTTTGCCCCTCATTTGCCTAAAGTCAGGGTAGCCTGGAAACCGTTTCTGTGAATGAGGAGTGAACAAATAAGCCTGCCGTTAATACTTCTGTGTTTCTCCAATTTGAGGCCTACTGAATTTAGGTATCGATTCTTTAGGTGATTTCGAGTCATGCAAAAACACAAGCACCTCTGCAGGGCTTTGAAGAACTCATTTGACCCAAAGAATCCCTATTCTCATTTGATGGAGTGCAGGAACCTAACAGAGGAAAGCAAGAGACTTCATTCACAATGAATGATATTTTTTGCCATTTTGGGTTTGGAAGCTCACATGGGATCATTCTTAAGATCCATCAGGTGCTGAGAATCTAAGTCACAGCCACACACAGGTCCAAGAGTCTGATAAAGACACATCCCTTTCCAAAGCAATTAAGGAAAGAGCCACAGGTGATGCCCATTCATTTCCATTTGAAAACTGTTTTCTTCAGGCTTCACAAAGGGGTGGCCTGAGGCAAAGACCTTCCTGACATTCAGTGCAACACAACAATAAGTAAGCAAAAGGCCCAAAGCAGGTTTTCTGCACTGAGACTTTCCTGGTCACACTGATATCTGAGTTTTCTGAGATGCTCGCCATTCTCTTCAGCTATCCAGTACGTGGCCATGTCACAGAGCTTGGAGGTGGTACCATTTTGGACACAAATCCATGAGCCTATTCTGGAGAGTGGCCAGAATTCGGGAAGAAAACAACAACTTAGAAAGATAGCAGATGTTGCACATCGATAAGACAAGCTGCAGTCCATTTATATATTGGCAGGATTAATTATGGGAAGATTTATACTAGACAGGACACATCCATTAATGCATTCTATTTTCTAATGTCTACAACAATGGACACAGTGGAATACACAGAAACAGAAACACTCGCCGTGTCAAATGACTTACTAGAAACTGTCCACTCCAAACCAAACAAACCTACTTTCCTATCTATTCTCAGAACATGAGACAAAATAACAAACCCACACCCACTCCCACAAAGGCACCTCCTTCCCCCAAGTAGGTCTGTGACTATCTGGGGTGTCCTCTGACTGGTGGGCCATACTATGTTCCCCCGAAATGTCCTGTCTTCTCTCCGATCTTGTTTCCTTGAACAACTCTGTGAAGAAGTCAGGAAAAAGTGGTTAGCCACTACCTGTTTGCTCATGAAAGGTCCATCTTCAGAGCTCTCCTGGCATTTGGCCTTCCTCACATCATTAGGTACCAAGAAAACTGACTCTGTCCTTGGTAAATCCAAACAAGTGAGCCCACTGGGACTGGGACTGGGACTGCCTCTGGCTGCCTGGCTTCTTGGATACCAAGTTCAGAGAGTTCCATCACCAAGGAACTGAGGTATCTCACATTCTTTGGAACTGAATGAGGTCACTGCCTTGGCAACCACTTTGTCCTAACAGTAGCTTCCAAGGGTAACATAAGATGGAGGTTGCCCCTACTTCCTGTGACACTTTCATAAGGTAGAATGTATATCAACCATTGGCACCCGGGAAAAGCTCTCCACCCAGGCCTGGTTTGGTCCATGTTCTCTACAATAAGAAGAGAGAGGCCTATTCAGACACATCCCTTCATCCTGACCAGGTTGTTTGCCATGGAAGATGACTTTTGCTCTCTCAGGTGCTTCATACCTGCTTACAACTTCTCCAGGTATCATTTGTGCATGGACATTTGAGGTTCTCTTCATGTGTAAGGTCCCCAACTCTCCTGTATTGTAAGAACCACTCTGTCCCTGCTCTTCTGTAAAATGATTGAGGGAACAGTGTATACTGGGGGTTAAAAACAGGTTTGATTTTGGTTACGTATGACTCTGTGCGATGAATAATGGTATTGGGAACCTGAAATATTTACAAGAATATTGAGGTGAAATATAAGTATGAAAACAGATATCTAGGTATGATTTGAAGCCCAGAAGGGTTCTGCCCTTGATTGGGATACTGAACTTTGAATTATGTTCTGCAAATTTGTCTCAGATAATTCGATATACAATGGCATAGGACCTTGTACATTGGATGATTGAATTTAGAAGAGAACATCTAGTCAAAAAGAAATATTCAGTAGGATTAGGAAGATAGTCAGTAGGTTTCAGAAGAAGAGTGAGTATAGGATTTGGACCAAAAGTTCTTTAGCAATAGACTTTCAGTTATAGAGTGAATGTATATTTCAGCACATATGAAGAGTCAGTCACTATGTTGAACTGGGGAAAATATGTAGAAAAGCAGATATCAATAGAAACATTACGAAATCAGGCAAAGTATAAAGTGAGTGATAGAATTAGACATTTTCAACAGGGTTGAGTTTGAATATATAAACTAGGAAAAAACAAAAATGTAGTCACCAATAGGATTGACAATTGACAGCATTAGGCAACCTGGAAATGGATGTTTTTAGAAATCCATGTTCACTTTCCATTTAGGCTTTGGTACAATCATAAGTGTGACCTTTCCAATTTTTATCCAGAATATTACTGTGATAATGAGGTGACATGTGTATTACTTTCACCATTTCTGGGAGCAATATATTGAAGATGTAAAATAGAATCGGGGGTAGAAAGAGGTGTACCCTGTTTCTATGAACATAGAGAAAAAGCATGAATAGACCATACTGTGAATAAATAATATAACTTTTTTGAACTTTAAATAATGAATTGAACTGATATCTGAAAAATTAAAGGAAGTCGTATATTGATATACAATCATTCATTCCAACCAGTTATATATCTAATGGAAATATTAATGTTTTGGTTTATCATAAAGAGTGTGTGAGTTTTGCTTCAAAATGATTATGGAAATTCAAAATAATGTGTTTGGAAAGAAGTCTCATGAAAAGACCAGTCAAGAAACCCTGACAATACATGTGTTCAGAAGCAAGAAGTGATTAAAGTTGAAACAAATGCCTATTAATTTGTGAACTTGTGGATGAAATGTATATCCTATGATGTGCAAAAACTGAGGAAACAATAATGTAGCAGTGTCGAATACAAATGAATGACAAATTACATATCATGTCCCATAGGAGTCTACTTGCATTGATGTTAGACTGGGTCAGTTACTGTAGAATAATTAGGATTTGTATGCACAATTCACTGAAGTTAGTTTTCAGTACTAGGAAACAAATATGTATTTCAAGTGGATGAATATTTCTGATTATAATCTTGTGAAAAGTTGATTACAAATCCACATACATGAACATGAATGAATTTGGAGAGTGTATATTAGACACATATATTCCATATTTTGAAAAATTTGGAGAGTATATCTATATCTACATCTACATCTATATATATATCTATATCTATCTATCTATCTATCTATCTATCTATCTATATATATATATATATATATATATATATATATATATACACACACACACGCACACACACACAACACTCACAGACATTAAAAAGTACCAATATAAATGCCAATCGAAATTCATCAGTAAATATATATCATCCACAGATGCAAACATATTTATTTTACTGAACATGAGTTTATGTATAATGTTGTTGTACTAGGACGCTCTCCTATAGGTTGAATTTTCATTTCCAACAGCATTTAGGATGAGTGAACTCTTCTCACAATTTGTATCTGCCAAGACAGCCACCTCACAAAAATGTACATGTGATACCTGGTAGGATTCTATATATGCATATAAATATACATGTGTGAATAGGCTACAGAAAAGGGAAACAAGAATTCACATATTTGTTAAGTTCAAAAACACATGGAGAATATTTCAATTAAAATTTGACTAGATTTATAACTCCTACCTTATATAATACAAATGTCAAGTCCACCTATACAACATGTCTCCTCTGAAGTGCTTGTATTTCTATTGTGTTGGGTTAATTTTCTCCATTATATTAGGATGAAGTGTCTAAGTCTACCAGGTATGGGTTAGTGTCAGGGATTCAGTACTTCGAATGGAAAATTTGAAAATGAATCCAATGCGTATGTAAATATATGCTGCACAATTTCCTCCCGCTCTCATCCAGAAGAATGCCTTGACATCACCTTCACCCCAAGTAAGACACAATTAGAGGAGAAGAGTTACCAAATCAGTGAATACATATCTGGAATGGAAAATGCTCAGGAGTTCACAACCTTGGAGGTGGTAGAAAAGTTTCCAAAACTAAGGGACAGGGTAAACACTCCACAAACATGGAGCTCTGCTGGCCTAAAAACTTTTTGAGAAACTCCTCTGAGATTCCGCACTTGAAATATATGTTGTTTTCAGGAGATTTGGCTTCCTTTGTAGTGAGACTATGAGAGCTGGGTCTGCATCTATGTGACCTGGAGGACATGGTTTCTTATTTTCCAAAGAACTAGATAAAGCAGTGCTGAATCCTCTCTTTGTAGGTTAACTGAGGCCACTGGAGACTAAGTGTCTCCCCGTGTGGACTGTGAAGCCATTTGGTCCTCCTCCACTTTTTGTGGTGTTTTTGCTACTGCACTGTGAGTTTGGTATTTGTTTCACGAAATACTAGGAGCTAAACTGGGATACAGTGCTGGAGGGAGTTGTGTCACGTGTGGTTGGTCAGGGTCTGCAAGGGAATGCACCAACTAGGCTTCTATCTCTCACAGCTTGGCCCACTGCCCCCTTGTCCATATCAACCTGATTCTTCATTTTCCTCTGAAGACTCTCCATATAACAAGATGCCTTTACATATAAGGGTCTGCTGGCTGCACCATGTCAGTTACAAGCCATTTGGAATTCAATGGTAGATCCACATGGCCCTACCACGGATGTTTTATCAAACACCTCCCCACCACTGCTCTAGACCCACTACTCAGCAGGCTCCAACTTACTGGCATCTCTGTTCTACACCATTTTCATGAAACTCAGTAAATCAAGGCACTGTCTGGTATACTCATAATCAGCAACAGGACATCCAATGTTTCTCCAGTGCCACCTGGTCATAGGAATTTCAAAAATTTCATGGTATTTATCTAGCCATTTTTCAAGCATGAAGTTGCAGGCACTGTGGGTTTCAATTCATGCAGCAAACATTAAATGGTGAGGAAGCTCATTTCAATGAAATCTCTGGAGAACTCTAAAAGGCAAGGCTTCCCAAAGAGTGGACAAAAGGTCACATTATGCCAGGCCCATTGAGGTCTACAATGTGAGATCCATGTGTGTTTTGACTCTCAACTATGGCTGCCATTTCTTTAAGAATAAAATCATGTGATATCCTTGCTGAGTTTCCCAGGCCTCTGTGGAAATCCACCCGGGGCCTAGGTCTCAGTTTCCAAGAGCGACTTTCATGCATGGCCTCTTAAAATCCCAACAAAATTCATGGCAATGCTTCTCTGAGTTCAGTTCCAAAACCCAGTGTCTAAGTGGAATCACACCAGAGTTCAAGCCCACGTGGACACAGTCATTTCTTCCCACTGTCACACAAATGACAAAAATTAAAACCGAAACACTCCCACAAGGCCCTCATCTTATTCCATATAGTAACTCATCTTAACCTCTGGCTGGAGGTTTCCATGAGGGGCGCCGCCCAAGACAGTGTCCAAAATCAGCTCGTTTGCCCCTCATTTGCCTAAAGTCAGGGTGGCCTGGACACCGTTTCTGTGAACCAGGAATGATCAAATAAGCCTGCCGTTAATTCTTCTGTGTTTCTCCAATTTGAGGCCTACTGATTTCAGGAATACATTCTTTATGTGATTTAAAGTTATTCGAAAACCCAAGCACCTCTGCAGAGATTTGAAGAACTCATTTGACCCAAAGAATCCCTATTCTTACTTATGGAGTTCAGGATTTTAACAGAGGAAGGCAAGAGAATTCATCCACAATGAAAGATTTTTTGCCCTTATGGTTTTGGATGCACGCAGGGGATCATTTTTAGATTCATCAGGTGCTGAGAATCTAAGTCACAGCCACACACATGGCCAAGAGGCAGATTCAGACACATCCTTTCCCAAAGCAATGAAGCCAGAAGACACAGGTGATGCCCATTCATTTCCATTTGAAAACTGTTTTCTTCAGGCTTCACAAAGGGGTGGCCTGAGGCAAAGACCTTCCTGACATTCAGTGCAACACAACAATAAGTCAGCAAAAGGCCCAAAGCAGGGTTTCTGCACTGAGACTTTCCTGGTCACACTGATATCTGAGTTTTCTGAGATGCTCGCCATTCTCTTCAGCTATCCAGTACATGGCCATGTCACAGAGCTTGGAGGTGGTACATATTTTGGACACAAAACCATGAGCCTATTCTGGAGAGTGGCTAGAATTCAGGAAGAAAACAGCAACGTAGAAAGATAGCAGGTGTTGCACATCGATAAGACTAGCTGCAGTCCATTCATATATTGGGCAGGATGAATTATGGGAAGATTTATACTAGTCAGGACACCTCCATTAATGCATTCTCTTTTTAATGTCTACAACAACGGAAACATTGGGATACACCGAAACAGAAACACTCGCCTGATCAAACAACTTACTAGAAACTGTCCACTCCAAACCAAACAAACAGCCTTTCCTACCTATTCTCAGAACATGAGACAAAACCTCAAACCCACACCCACTCTCACAAAGGCACCTCCTTCCCCCAAGTAGGTCTGTGACTATCCGGAGTGTCCTCTGACTGGGGGCCATACTATGTTCCCCCGAAATGTCCTGTCTTCTCTCAGATCTTGTTTCCTTGTTCAACTCTTTGTAGTTTTCAGGAAAAAGTGGTGAGCCACTACCTGCTTTCTCAGGAAAGGTCCATCTTCAGAGTTCTCTTGGCATTAGGCCATCCTCACATCAGTAGGTACCAAGAAAACTGACTCTGTCCTTGGTAAATCCAAACAAGTGAGCCCACTGGGACTGGGACTGGGACTGCCTCTGGGTGCCTGGTCTCTTGGATACAAATTTCAGAGAGTGCCATCACCAAGGAAATGAGGTATGTCACTTTCCTTGGAACTGAATGAGTCACTTCCTTGGCAACCACATTGTCCTAACCGTTGCTTCCAAGGGTCCCATGAGATGGAGGCTTCCCCTACTTCCTGTGACACTTTCACAGGGGAGAATGGTATATCAACCATAGGCACCCAGGAACAGCTCTCCATACAGGCCTGGTTTGGTCCATCTTCTCTACAATAAGACACATCCCTTCTTTCTGACCAAGATATTTGCCATGGAAGATGACTTTTGCTCTCTCAGGTCCTTCATACCTGCCTACAACTTCTCCAGGTATCATTTCTGCATGGACCTTTGAGGTTCTCATCAGGTGGAATATCCCCAACTTTCCTGTATTGTAAGAACCACTCTGTCCCTGCTCTTCTGTAAGATGATTGAGGGACCAGTGTATAATTGGGGTTAAAAACAGGTTTGATATGGGTTACGAATGATTCTGTGCAATGAATAATGGTATTGGGAACCTGCAATGCTTACAAAATATAGATGTGAAATATAAGTATGAAAACAGAAATCTAGGTATGATTTGAAGCCCATAAGGGTTCTGCCCTTGATTGGGATACTTAGCTTTGAATTATGTTCTGCAAAGATGTCTCAGATAATTCGATATACAATGGCATAGGACCTTGTAAATTGGATGATTGAATTTAGAAGAGAGCACCCAGTCAAAAAGGGATATTCAGTAGGATTAGGAAGATAGTCGGTAGGTTTAGGAAGAAGAGTGAGTATAGGATTTGGACCAAAAGTTCTTTAGCAATAGACTTTCGGTTATAGAGTGAATGTAAATGTCAGCACATATGAAGAGTCAGTCACTATGTTGAACTGGGAAAAATATGTAGAAAAGCAGAGATCAATAGAAACATTACGAAATCAGGCAAAGTATAAAGTGAGTGATAGAATTAGACATTTTCAACAGGGTTGAGTTTGAATATATAAACTAGGAAAAAACAAAAATGTAGTCACCAATAGGATTGACAATTGACAGCATTAGGCAACCTGGACATGGATGTTTTTAGAAATCCATGTTCACTTTCCATTTAGGATTTGGTACAATCATAAGTGTGACCTTTCCATTTTTTGTCCAGAATATTACTGTGATAATGAGGTGACATGAGTAATTCTTTCACCATTTCTGGGAGCAATATATTGAAGATGTAAAATCAGAATCGGGGGTACAAAGAGGTGTACCCTGTTTCTATGAACATAGAGAAAAAGCATGAATAGACCATACTGTGAATATATAATATAACTTTTTTGAACTTTAAATAATGAATTGAACTGATATCTGAAAAATTAAAGGAAATCGTATATTGATATACAATCATTCATTCCAACCAGTTATATATCTAAACGAAATATTAGTGTTTTGGTTTATCATGAAGAGTGTGTGAGTTTTGCTTCAAAATGACTATGGAAATTCAAAATAATGTGTTTGGAAAGAAGTCTCATGAAAAGACCATTCAAGAAACCCTGACAATACATGTGTTCTGAAGCAAGAAGTGATTAAAGTTGAAACAAATGCCTATTAATTTGTGAACTTGTGGATGAAATGTATATCCTATGATTTGCAAAAACTGAAGAAACAATAATGTACCAGTGTCGAATACAAATGAATGACAAATTACATATCATGTCCCATAGGAGTCTACTTGCATTGATGTTATACTGGGTCGGTTACTGTAGAATAATTAGGATATGTATGCACCATTCACTGAAGTTAGTTTTCAGTACTAGGAAACAAATATATATTTCAGGTGGATGAATATTTCTGATTATAATCTTGTGAAAAGTTGATTACAAATCCACATACATGAACATGAATGAATTTAGAGAGTGTATATTAGACATATATATTTCATATTTTGAAATATTTGGGGAGTATATCTATATCTATATCTATATCTATATCCACACACACACACACACACACACACACAACATTCACAGACATTAAAAAATACCAATATAAATGCCAATCGAAATTGATCAGTAAATATATATCATCCACAGATGCAAAAATATTTATTTTGCTGAACATGAGTTTATGTATAATGTTGTTTTACTAATACGCTCTCCTATAGGTTGAATTTTCATTTCCAACAGCATTTAGGAGGAGTAAACTCTTCTCACAATTTGTATCTGCCAAGACAGCCATCTCACAAAAATGTACATGTGATACCTGGTAGGATTCTACATATGCATATAAATATACATGTGTGAATAGGCTACTGAAAAGGGAAACAAGAATTCACATATTTGTTAAGTTTAAAAACACATGGAGAATATTTCCATTAAAATTTGACTAGATTTATAACTCCTACCTTATATAATGCAAATGTCAAGTCCAACTATACAACATGTCTCCTCTGAAGTGCTTGTATTTCTATTGTGTTGTGTTAATTTTCCCCATTGTATTAGGATGAATAGTCTGAGTCTACTAGGTATGGCTTAGTGTCAGGAATTCAGCATTTCGAATGGAGAATTGGAAAATGAATCCAATGTGTATGTAAATATATGCTGCACAAATATCCTCCCACTCTCATCCAGAAGAATGCCTTGACATTACCTTCACCCCAAGCAAGACACAATTTGAGGAGAAGAGTTACAAAATCAGTGAATACATAACTGGAATGGAAAATGCTCAGGAGTTCACAACCTTGGAGGTGGTAGAAAAGTTTCCAAAACTAAGGGACAGGGTAAACACTCCACAAACATGGAGCATTGCTGGCCTAAAAACTTTTTGAGAAACTGCCTCTGAGCTTCTGTACTTGAAATATATGTTGTTTTCAGGAGATTTGGCTTCCTTTGTAGTGAGACCATCAAAGCTGGGTCTGCATCTTTGTGACCTGGAGGACATGGTTTCTTATTTTCCAATGAACAAGTTGAAGCAGTGCCGAATCCTCTCTTTGTAGGTAAAGTGAGACCACTGGGTACTAAGTGTCTCCCCGTGTGGACTGTGAAGCCATTTGGTCCTCCTCCACTTTTTGTGGTGTTTTTGCTGCTGCACTGTGAGTTTGGTATTTGTTTCCCGAAATACTAGGAACTAAACTGGGACACAGTGCTGGAGGGAGTTCTGTCACGTGTGGTGGGTCAGGGTCTGCAAGAGAATGCACCAACTAGGCTTCTATCTCTCACAGCTTGCCCCATTGACCCCATGTCCATATCAACCTGATTCTTAATTTTCCTCTGAAAACTCTCCAATAACAAGATGCCTTTACATATAAGGGTCTGCTGGCTGCACCATGTCAGTTACAAGCCATTTGGAATCCAATGGTAGATCCACATGGCACTACCACGGATGTTTTATCAAACACCTCTCCACCACTGCTCTAGACCCACTACTCAGCAGACTCCAACTTACTGGCATCTCTGTTCAACACCATTTTTATGAAACTCAGTAAATCAAGGCACTGTCTGGTATACTCACGATCAGCAACAGGACATCCAATGTTTCTCCAGTGCCACCTGGTCATTGGAAATTCAAAAATTTCATGGTATTTATTTAGCCATTTTTCAAGCATGAAGTTGGAGGCACTGTGGGTTTCAATTCATTCAGCAAACATTAAATTGTGAGGAAGCTCATTTCAATGAAATCTCTGGAGAACCCTCACAGGCACGGCTTCCCAAAGAGTGAACAAAAGGTCACATTAGGCCAGGCCCATTGCGGTCTACAATGTGAGGTCCATGTGTGTTTTGACTCTCAACTATGGCTGCCATTTCTTTAAGAATAAAATCATGTGATATCCTTGCTGAGATTCCCAGGCCTCTGTGGAAATCCACCGGGGCCTAGGTCTCAGTTTCCAAGAGCGACTTTCATGCGTGGCCTCTTAAAATCCCATCAAAATTCATGCCAATGCTTCTCTGAGTTCTATTCCAAATCCCAGTCTCTAAGGGGAATCACACCAGAGTTCAAGCCCACGTGGACCCAGTCATTTTTTCCAATGCCACACAAATGACCAAAATTAAAACCAAAACACTCCCACATGGCCCTCATCTTATTCCATATAGTCAATCATCTTAACCTCTGGCTTGAGTTTTCCATGAGGGGCGCAGCCCAAGACAGTGTCCAAAATCAGCTCGTTTGCCCCTCATTTTCCTAAAGTCAGGGTAGCCTGGAAACCGTTTCTGTGAACCAGGAGTGAACAAATAAGCCTGCCGTTAATACTTCTGTGTTTCTCCAATTTGATGCCTACTGATTTTAGGTATCGATTCTTTAGGTGATTTAGAGTCATGCGAAAACACAAGCACCTCTGCAGGGCTTTGAAGAACTCATTTGACCCAAAGAATCCCTATTCTCATTTGATGGAGTACAGGAACCTAACAGAGAAGGAAAGAGACTTCATCCACAATGAATGATATTTTTGCCATATTGGTTTTGGAAGCTCACATGGGATCATTCTTAAGATCCATCAGGTTCTGTGAATCTAAGTCACAGCCACACACAGGTCCAAGAGGCTGATAAAGACACATCCCTTTCCAAAGCAATTAAGCAAAGAGCCACAGGTGAAGCCCATTCATTTCCATTTGAAAACTGTTTTCTTCAGGCTTCACAAAGGAGTGGCCTGAGGCAAAGACCTTCCTGACATTGAGTGCAACACAACAATAAGTAAGCAAAAGGCCCAAAGCAGGTTTTCTGCACTGAGACTTTCCTGGTCACACTGATATCTGAGTTTTCTGAGATTCTCGCCATTCTCTTCAGCTATCCAGTACATGGCCATTTCACAGAGCTTGGAGGTGGTACATATTTTGGACACAAATCCATGAGCCTATTCTGGAAAGTGTCCAGAATTCAAAAAGAAAACAACAACTTAGAAAGATAGCAGGTGTTGCACTTCGATAAGACAAGCTGCAGTCCTTTCATATATTGGGCAGGATGAATTATGGGAAGATTTATATTAGACAGGACACACCCATTAATGCATTCTCTTTTCTAATGTCTACAACAACGAACACAGGGGGATACACAGAAACAGAAAAACTCGCCGTGTCAAATGACTTACTAGAAACTGTCCATTCCAAACCAAACAAACCGCCTTTCCTATCTATTCTCAGAACATGAGACAAAACAACAAACCCACACCCACTCCCCCAAAGGCACCTCCTTCCCCCAAGTAGGTCTGTGACTATCCGGAGTGTCTTCTGACTGGTGGGCCATACTATGTTCCCCCAAAATTGACTGTCTTCTCTCAGATCTTGTTTCATTTACCTACTCTGTGAAGATGTCAGGAAAAAGTGGTTAGACACTACCTGTTTTCTCAGGAAGGATCCATCTTCACAGCTCTCCTGGCATTTGGCCATCCTCACATCATTAGGTACCAAGAAAACTGACTGTCCTTGGTAAATCCAAACAAGTGAGCCCACTGGGACTGGGACTTGGACTGCCTCTGGGTGCCTGGCTTCTTGGATACCAAGTTCAGAGAGTTCCATCACCAAGGAAATGAGGTATGTCACATTCTTTGGAACTGAATGAAGTCCTTGCCTTGGCACCCACTTTGTCCAAACAGTTGCTTCCAAGGGTAACATAAGATGGAGGTTGCCCCTACTTCCTGTGACACTTTCATAAGGTAGAATGTATATCAACCATTGGCACCCGGGAACAGCTCTCCACTCATGCCTGGTTTGGTCCATCATCTCTAAAATAAGAAGAGA
The DNA here is from genome assembly GCF_048772815.1 of Callospermophilus lateralis. Classification (NCBI taxonomy): domain Eukaryota; kingdom Metazoa; phylum Chordata; class Mammalia; order Rodentia; family Sciuridae; genus Callospermophilus; species Callospermophilus lateralis. Next base: position 1,536,377 of record NW_027514551.1, on the reverse strand, counting down.
GAGGCAGATTCAGACACATCCCTTCATCCTGACCAGGTTCTTTTCCATGGAAGAGGACTTTTGCTCTCTCTGGTGCTTCATACCTGCCTACAACTTCTCCAGGTATCATTTGTGCATGGACATTTGAGGTTCTCATCAGATGGAAGGCCCCTAACTTTCCTGTATTGTAAGAACCACTCTGTCCCTGCTCTTCTGTAAATTGATTGAGGGAACAGTGTATACTTGGGGTTAAAAACAGGTTTCATTTGGGATAGGAATGATTCTGTGCGATGAATAATGGTATTGGAAACATGCAATATTTACAAGAATATAGAGGTGAAATATAAGTATGAAAACAGAAATCAAGGTATGATTTGAAGCCCAGAATAGTTTTGCCCTTGATTGGGATACTTAGCTTTGAATTATGTTCTGCAAAGTTGTCTCAGATAATTCGATATACAATGGCATAGGACCTTGTACATTGGATGATTGAATTTAGAAGAGAACATCCAGTCAAAAAGGGATATTCAGTAGGATTAGGAAGATAGTCGGTAGGTTTAGGAAGAAGAGTGAGTATAGGATTTGGACCAAAAGTTCTTTAGCAATAGACTTTCGGTTATAGAGTGAATGTAAATGTCAACACATATGAAGAGTCAGTCAGTATGTTGAACTGGGGAAAATATGTAGAAAAGCCGATATCAATAGAAACATTACGAAATGAGGCAAAGTATAAAGTGAGTGATAGAATTAGACATTTTCAACAGGGTTGAGTTTGAATATATAAATTAGGAAAAAACAAATATGTAGTCACCAATAGAATTGACAATTGACAGCATTAGGCAACCTGGACATGGATGTTTTTAGAAATCCATGTTCACTTTCTATTTAGGCTTTGGTACAATCATAAGTGTGACCTTTCCATTTTTTGTCCAGAATATTACTGTGATAATGAGGTGACATGAGTATTTCTTTTACCATTTCTGGGAGCAATATATTGAAGATGTAAAATTAGAATTGGTTGTACAAAGAGGTGTACCCTGTTTGTATGAACATAGAGAAAAAGCATGAATAGACCATACTGTGAATAAATAATATAACTTTTTTGAACTTTAAATAATGCATTGAACTGATATCTGAAAAATTAAAGGAAATCGTATATTGATATACAATCATTGATTCCAACCAGTTATTTATCTAATGGAAATATTAGTGTTTTCTTTTATCATGAAGAGTTTGTGAGTTTTGCTTCAAAATGATTATGGAAATTCAAAATAATGTGTTTGGTAAGAAGTCTCATGAATAGACCAGTCAAGAAACCCTGACAATACATGTGTTCTAAAGCAAGAAGTGATTAAAGTTGAAACAAATGCCTATTAATTTGTGAACTTGTGGGTGAAATGTATATCCTATGATGTGCAAAAACTGAAGAAACAATAATGTACCAGTGTCGAATACAAATGAATGACAAATTACATATCATGTCCCATAGGAGTCTACTTGCATTGATGTTAGACTGGGTCAGTTACTGTAGAATAATTAGGATATGTATGCACCATTCACTGAAGTTAGTTTTCAGTACTAGGAAACAAATATGTATTTCAGGTGCATGAATATTTCTGATTATAATCTTGTGAAAAGTTGATTATAAATCCACATACATGAACATGAATGAATTTAGAGAGTGTATATTAGACACGTATATTTCATATTTTGAAAAATTTGGAGAGTATATCTATATCTATATCTATATCTATACACACACACACACACACACACACACACACACACACAACACTCACAGACATTAAAAAGTACCAATATAAATGCCAATCGAAATTCATCAGTAAATATATGTCATCCAGAAATGCAAAAATATTTATTTTACTGAATATGACTTTATGTATAACGTTGTTCGACTAGGACGGTCTCCTATAGGTTGAATTTTTATTTCCAACAGCATTTAGGAGGAGTGCACTCTTCTCACAATTTGTATCTGCTAAGACAGCCACCTCACAAAATGTACGTGTGATACCTGCTAGGATTCTATATATGCATATATATATATATATATATATATATATATATATATATATATATATGTGTGAATAGGCTACAGAAAAGGGAAACAAGAATTCACATATTTGTTAAGTTTAAAAACACATGGAGAATATGTCCATTAAAATTTGAATACATTTATAACTCCTACCTTATATAATGCAAATGTCAAGTCCAACTATACAACATGTCTCCTCTGAAGTGCTTGTATTTCTATTGTCTTGGGTTAATTTTCCCCATTATATTAGGATGAATAGTCTGAGTCTACTAGGTATGGCTTAGTGTCAGGAATTCAGCATTTCGAATGGAAAATTGGAAAATGAATCCAATGTGTATGTAAATATATGCTGCACAAATATCCTCCCGCTCTCATCCAGAAGAATGCCTTGACATTACCTTCACCCCAAGTAAGACACAATTAGAGGAGAAGAGTTACAAAATCAGGGAATACATATCTGGAATGGAAAATGCTCAGGAGTTCACAACATTGGAGGTGGTAGAGGAGTTTGCAAAACTAAGGGACAGGGTAAACACTCCACAAATATGGAGCTCTGCTGGCCTAAAAACTTTTTGAGAAACTGCCTCTGAGCTTCCGCCCTTGAAATATATGTTGTTTTCAGGAGATTTGTCTTCCTTTGTAGTGAGACCATCAAAGCTGGGTCTGCATCTATGTGACCTGGAGGACATGGTTTCTTATTTTCCAATGAACAAGATGAAGCAGTGCTGAATCCACTTTTTGTAGGTAAACTGAGGCCACTGGGGACTAAGTTTCTCCCCGTGTGGACTGTAAAGCCATTTGGTCCTCCTCCACTTTTTGTGGTATTTTTGCTGCTGCACTGTGAGTTTGGTATTTGTTTCACGAAATACTAGGAGCTAATCTGGGAGAGAGTGCTGGAGGGAGTTCTGTCACGTGTGGTGGGTCAGGGTCTGCTAGAGAATGCACCAAATAAGCTTCGATCTCTCACAGCTTGCCACATTGCCCCCTTGTCCATATCAACCTGATTCTTAATTTTCCTCTGAAAACTCTGCATATAACAAGATGCCTTTACATATAAGGGTCTGCTGGCTGTACCACGTCAGTTACAAGCCATTTGGAATCCAATGGTAGATCCACATGGCCCTACCACGCATGTTTTATCAAACACCTCCCCACCACTGCTCTATACCCAGTACTCAGCAGGCTCCAACTTACTGCCATCCTATTCTACACCATTTTCATGAAACTCCGTAAATCAAGGCACTGTCTGGTATACTCATGATCAGCAACAGGACATCCAATGTTTCTCCAGTGCCACCTGGTCATAGAAATTTCAAAAATTTCATGGTATTTATCTAGCCATTTTTCAAGCATGAAGTTGGAGGCACTGTGGGTTTCAATTCATTCAGCAAACATTAAATGGTGAGGAAGCTCATTTCAATGAAATCTCTGGAGAACTCTCACAGGCAAGGCTTTCCAAAGAGTGGTCAAAAGGTCACATTAGGCCAGGCCCATTGAGGTTTACAATGTGAGGTCCATGTGTGTTTTGACTCTCAACTATGGCTGCCATGTCTTTAAGAATAAAATCATGTGATATCCTTGCTGAGATTCCCAGGCCTCTGTGGAAATCCACCCGGGGCCTAGGTCTCAGTTTCCAAGAGCAACTTTCATGCGTGGCCTCTTGAAATCCTAACAAAATTCATGGCAATGCTTCTCTGAGTTCAGTTCTAAAACCCAGTCTCTAAGGGGAATCACACCAGAGTTCAAGCCCACGTGGACCCAGTCATTTTTTCCAATGCCACACAAATGACCAAAATTAAAACCGAAACACTCCCACATGGCCCTCATCTTATTCCATATAGTCAATCATCTTAACCTCTGGGTGGAGGTTTCCATGAGGGGGGCAGCCCAAGACAATGTCCAAAATCAGCTCGTTTTCCCCTCATTTGCCTAAAGTCAGGGTGGCCTGCACACCGTTTCTGTGAACCAGCAATGATCAAATAAGCCTGCCGTTAATTCTTCTGTGTTTCTCCAATTTGAGGCCTACTGATTTCAGGAATAGATTCTTTATGTGATTTAAAGTTATTCGAAAACCCAAGCGCCTCTGCAGAGATTTGAAGAACTCATTTGACCCAAAGAATCCCTATTCTCACTAGATGGAGTTCAGGAACCTAACAGAGGAAGGCAAGAGACTTCATCCACAATGAATGATTTTTTGCCCTTATGGTTATGGATGCACGCATGGGATCATTCTTTAGATTCATCAGGTGTTGAGAATCTGAGTCACAGCCACACACATGGCCAAGAGGCTGATTCAGACACATCCATTCTCAAAGCAATGAAGCTAGAAGCCACAGGTGATGCCCATTCATTTGTATTTGAAAACTCTTTTCTTCAGGTTTCACAAAGGGGTGGCCTGAGGCAAAGACCTTCCTGACATTCAGTGCAACACAACAATTAGTAAGCAAATTGCCCAAAGCAGGGTTTCTGCACTGAGACTTTCCTGGTCACACTGATATCTGAGTTTTCTGAAATGCTCTCCATTCTCTTCAGCTATCCATTACATGGACATGTCACAGAGCTTGGAGGTGGTACATATTTTGGACACAAAACCATGAGCCTATTCTGGAGAGTGGCAGAATTCAGGAAGAAAACAGCAACTTAGAAAGATAGTAGGTGTTGCACATCGATAAGACAAGCTGCAGTCCATTCATATATTGGGCAGGATGAATTATGGGAAGACTTATACTAGACAGGACACATTCATTAATGCATTCTCTTTTTAATGTCTACAACAACGGACACATTGGGATACACCGAAACAGAAACACTCGCCTTGTCAAACAACTTACTAGAAACTGTCCACTACAAACCAAACAAACCGCCTTTCCTACCTATTCTCAGAACATGAGACAAAACAACAAACCCACACCCACTCCCACAAAGGCACCTCCTTACCCCAAGTAGGTCTGTGACTATCCGGAGTTTCCTCTGACTGCGGGCCATACTATGTTCCCCCTAAATGGCCTGTCTTCTCTCAGATCTTGTTTCCTTGTTCAACTCTGTGTAGTTGTCAGGAAAAAGTGGTTAGCCACTACCTGCTTTCTCAGGAAAGGTCCCTCTTTAGAGTTCTCCTGGCATTAGGCCATCCTCACATCAGTAGGTACCAAGAAAACTGACTCTGTCCTTGGTAAATCCAAACAAGTGAGCCCACTGGGACTGGGACTGGGACTGCCTCTGGGTGCCTGGCTTCTTGGATACAAATTTCAGAGAGTTCCATCACCAAGGAAATGAGGTATGTCACATTCTTTGGAACTGAATGAGGTCACTGCCTTGGCAACCACTTTGTCCTAACTGTTGCTTCCAAGGGTCCCATGAGATGGAGGCTTCCCCTACTTCCTGTGACACTTTCACAAGGTAGAATGGTATATCAACCATAGGCACCCAGGAACAGCTCTCCACACAGTCCTGGTTTGGTCCATCTTCTCTACAATAAAAAGAGAGAGGATGATTCAGACACATCCCTTCATCCTGACCAGGTTATTTGCCATGGAAGATGACTTTTGCTCACTCAGGTCCTTCATACCTGCCTACAACTTCTCCAGGTATCATTTCTGCATGGACCTTTGAGGTTCTCAGCAGGTGGAAGATCCCATAATTTCCTGTATTGTAAGAACCACTCTGTCCCCGCTTTTCTGTAAAATGCGATTGAGGGAACAGTGTGCGCTTAGGGTTAATAACAGGTTTGATTTGGGTTATGAATCATTCTGTGTGATGAATAATGGTATTAGGAACCTGTGATATTTACAAGAATATAGATGTGAAATGAAAGTATGAAAACAAAAATCTAGGTATGATTTGAAGCCCAGAAGGGTTTTCCCCTTGATTGTGATACTTAGCTTTGAATTATGTTCTGCAAAGATGTCTCAGATAATTCGATATACAAGGGAGTAGGACCTTGTACCTATGATGATTGAATTTAGAAGAGAACATCCAGGCAAAAAGTGATAATCGTTAGGATTAGGAAGATAGTCGATAGCTTTAGGAAGAAGAGTGAGTATAGGATTTGGACCAAAAGTTCTTTACCAGTAGGGTTTCGGTTATGGAGTGAATGTAGATGTCAGTACATATGAAGAGTCAGTCACTATGATGAACTGGGGAAAATATGTAGAAAAGCAGATATCAATAGAATCATTACAAAATCAGGCAAAGTATAAAGTGAGTGAGAGAATTAGTCATTTTCAACAGGGTTGAGTTTGAATATATAAATTAGATAGAAACAAATATGTAGTCACCAACAGGATTGACAATTGATAGCATTAGGCAACCTGGACATGGATGTTTTTAGTAATCTATGTTCACTTTCCATTTAGGCTTTGGTACAATCATAAGAGTGACCTTTCCATTTTTTGTCCAGAATATTACTGTGATAATGAGGTGACATGAGTATTTCTTTCACCATTTCTGGGAGCAATATATTGAATATTTAAAATTAGAATTGGGGGTACAAAGAGGTGTACCCTGTGTCTATGAACATAGAGATAAAGCATGAATAGAACATATTGTGACTAAATAATATAACTTTTTTGAACTTTAAATAATGAATTGAATTGATATCTGAAAAATTACAGGAAATCATATATTGATATACAATCATTCATTCCAACCAGTTATATATCTCATGGAAATATTAGTGGTTTGGTTTATCATGAAGAGTGTGTGAGTTTTGCTTCAAAAGTGATTATGGAAATCTAAAATAATGTGTTTGGAAAGAAGTCTCATGAAAAGACCTGTCAAGAAACCCTGACAATACTTGTGTTCTGAAGCAAGAAGTGATTAAAGTTGAAACAAATGCCTATAAATTTGTGAACTTGTGGATGAAGTGTATAACTTAAAATGTGCAAAAACTGAAGAAATAATAATGTACCATTGTTGAATACATATGAACGTCAAATTACATATCATGTTCCATAGGAGTCTACTTGCATTTATGTTAGACTGGGTCAGTTTCTGTAAAATAATGAGGATTTGTATGCCCCATTCACTGAAGTTAGTTTTCAGTACTAGGAAACAATTATGTATTTCAGGTGGATGAATATTTCTGATTATAATCTTGTGAAAAGTTGATTATAAATCCACATACATGAACATGAATGAATTTAGAGGGTTTACATTAGACACATATATTTTATATTTTGAAACATCTGCAGAGTGTACAGATATATTATACACACACACAAAAAAAAACACTCACATACATTTAATAGTAGCAATATATATGCCAATCGAAATTCATCAGTAAATATATATCATCCACAGATGCAAAAATATTTATTTTACTGAACATGAATTTATGCATAATGTTCTTCTACTAGGAAGCTCCCCTATAGGTTGAATTTTCAGTTCCAACAGTGATTAGGAGGAGTGAACTCTTCTCACAGTTTGTATATGCCAAGTCAGCCACCTCAAAAATGTACGTGTGATACCTGGTAGATTCTATATGTGCATATAAATATACAAGTGTGAATAGGCTAAAGAGAAAGGGAAACAAGAATTCTAGTATTTTTTAAGTTTAAAAACTCATGGAGAACTTCTTCGATTAAAAATTGACTAGATTTATAACTTTTACCTTATATAATGCAAAACGCAAGTCCAACTATACAACATGCCTCCAATGAACTGCTTGTATTTCTATAGGTTTGCCTTATTTTTCTCTATCATATTAGGATGAGTTGTCTGAGTCTAGTAGGTATGGGTTAGTGTCAGGGATTCAATATTTCAAAATGAAAATTGGAAAATGAATCCAATTTGTATGCATATATATGCTGCACAAATATCCTCCCACTCTCATCCAGAACAATGCCTTGACATTACCTTCACCCCAAGTAAGACACAATTAGAGGAGAAGAGTTAGAAAATCAGTGAACACATATCTGGAATGGAAAATGCTCAGGAGTTCACAACCTTGGAGGTTGTAGAGGAGTTTCCAAAAGCAAGGGATAGGGTAAACACTCCACAAACATGGAGCTCTGCTGGCCTAAAAGCTTTTTGAGAAACTGCCTCTGAGATAGGGCACTTGAAATATATGTTGTTTTCAGGAGATTTGGCTTTCTTTGTAGTGAGACCATCAAAGCTGGGTCTGCATCTATGAGACCTGGAAGACATTGTTTCTGATTTTTCAATGAACATGAGTCAGCAGTGCTGATATTTTTCTTTTTAAGTAAACTGTGGCCTCTGGGGTCTAAGTGTCTCCCCGTTGAACTGTGAAGCCATTTGGCCCTCCTACACTTTTTGTGGGGTTTTTGCTGCTGCACTGGTAGTTTGGTATTTGCTTCATAAAATAGAAGGAGTTCAACTGGGACACAGTGCTGGAGGGAGTTCTGTCACGTGTGGTGGGTCAGGGACAGCAGAAAAATGCACCAACCAATCTTCTATCCCTCAAAGCTTGCCCCATTGCATCCTTGTCCATAGCAACCTGATTCTGAACATTGCCCTGAATCCTCTCCATATAACAAGATGCCTTTACTTATAAGGGTCTGCTGGCTGCACCATGTAAGCCACAAGCCATTTGTAAGCCAATGGAAGATCCAAATTGCTCCAACACAGAAGTTTTATCACACTCCTGCCCACCACAACTCTAGGCCCACTTCTCAGGAGGCTGCAACTTACTGGGACCTCTGTTCTACACCATTTTCATAAAACCCATTCAAGCAAGGCACTGTCAGGTACATCCATGATCAGCAGCAGGACATCCAAAGGTTCTCTAGTGCAACCTAGTCGTGGGAATTTCAAAAAATTCACGGTATTTATCTAGAAATTTTTCAAGGATGAAGTTGGAGGCACTGTGGGTTTCAATTTATTCAGGAACCATTAAATGGAGAGGAAGATTATTTCAATGAAAGCTCTGGAGAACCCTCACAGGCAAGGCTTCTCAAAGAGTGGACAAAAGGTCACATTTAGCCAGGCCCATTGAGGTCTACAATGTGAGGTCCATGTGTGTTTTGACTCTCAAATATGGCTGCCAAGTCTTTCGAATGAAATCATGTGATACCTTGGCTGAGATTCCCAGTTCTCTGTGCAAAGCCATTCTGGCGCTAGATCTCAGTTTCCAAGGGTGACTCTCATACATGGCCTCTTTAATCCCAACACAATACATGGCAATACTTTTCTGAGGTCAGATTCTGAACTCAGTCTCTAAGGGGAATCACACCAAAGTTCAAGCCCAGGTAGACCCAGTTATGTCTTCCAACTGCCACACAAATATCCACAATTAAATCCAAAACACTCCCACATGTCACTCATCTTTTCTAAATACACACTCATCATAACCTCTGGCTGGAGGTTTCCATGAGGTGTGCGGCCCAAGACAGTGTCCAAAATAACCACCCTTGCCCCTCATTTGCCTAAAATCAGGGTGGCCTGGACATCCTTCCAGTGAACCAGGAGTGATCAAATTGGCCGGCCATTAAGATGGCACTGCTTCTCCAATTTGAAGCCTACTGACTGTGGGGCTTAGAGTCTTTATGTGATTTGGAGTCATGAGAAAAATCAAGCACTTATGGGCTATCCTCTGCAGGGTTTTGAGGAACACATTTGAACCAAATGATCACTATTCTCACTTGATGAAGGTCAGGAACCTTACAGAGGAATGTGAGAGACTTCATCCAAAATGAATGCTCTTTTGTCCATTTTGGTTTTGGATGCACACATGGGATCTTTCTTTAGATCCATCAGGTGCTAAAAATCTAAGCCGCAGCCTCACACAGGGCCAAAAATCTGATTCAGACACATCCCTTTCCAAAGCAATTAAGCAAAGAGCCAGAGGTGATGCCCTTTCCTTTCTGTTTGAAAACTATTTCTTTTGGCTCTACAAAGGTGTGGCCTGAGGCAAAGATGTTCCAGACATTCAGGGCAACAGAACAATTGGTAAGCAAAAGGCCCAAAGCAGGGTTTCTCCATTAGAATTTTCTGGTCACACTCATATCTGAATTTTCTGAGATGCTCGCATTCCCTTCAGCTATCCAGTACATGGCCAAGTCTCAGAGCTTGGAGGTGGTACATATTTTGGACACAAAAAAATGAGCCTATTCTGGAAATTGGCCAGGATTCAGGAAGAAAACAGGAACTTAGCAAGATTGTAGGAGTTGCCCACCCAAAAGTCAAGCCACAGTCCATTCATAAATTGGGCAAGATGAATCTTGGGAAGCTTTCTACTAGTCAGGACACATACAATGATTCATTCTCTTTTCTAATGTCTAAAACCACGGACACAGTGGGATACACAGACATAGACACTGGCCTTGTCAAACGACTTACCAGAAACAGTTCACTCCAAAACAAATAAACCGCCTTTCCTACCTATTCTCAGAACATGAGACAAAACCTCAAACCTACACCCACACACACAAACGCAGCTCCTTCCCCCAAGTAGGTCTGTGACTATCAGGAGTGTCCTCTCACTGGTGGGCCATACTATGTTCTGATGAAATCGCCTGTCCTGTGTCAGATATGGTCTCATTGGCCCAATCTGTGAAGTTGTCACTAGCCAGCTGTGAGCCACTACCTGCTTTCTCAGGAAAGGCCTCTCTTCAGAGGTTTCCTGACATTTGTCCATCCTCACATCAGTAGGTACTAAGAAAGACTGACTCTGTCCTTGTTAAATCCAAATTAGTGAGACCACTGGGACTGGGAATGGGACTGGCTCTGCGTGCCTGGCTTCCCGGATCCCAAGTTCAGAGAGTTTCATCACCAAGGAAGTGAGGTGAGATTAATCTCTTCAGGAATTTAATGAGGTCACTGCCTTGGCAACCACTTTGTCCTAACAGTTGCTTCCAATAGTCCTATGAGATGGAGGCAGCCCTTACTTCCTGTGACACTTTCAAAAGTTAGAATGGTATATCAACCATAGGCACCCAGGAACAGCTCTCCACACATGCCTGGTATGGTCCATCTTCTCTACATTAAGAAGAGAGAGGCTTATTCAGACAAAACCCTTCATCCTGGAAAGGTTGTTTGAGATGGAAGATAACTTTTGCTCTCTCAGGTCCTTCATAGCTGCCTAATCTTCTCCAGGGATCAAACCTGCATGGACCTTTGAGGTTCTCAGCAGGAGGCAGATCCCCTACATTCCTGTATTGTAAGACGAACTCTGTCCCTGCTCTTCTGTAAAGTTAGGTTGAGGGAAGAGTGTATGGTTAGGGTTATTAACATGTTTGATTTGGATTACGAATCCTTCTGCAGGATGATTAATAGTATTGGGAACCTGCGATATTTATAAGATTATAGAGGTGAAATATAAGTATGAAAACAGAAATGTTGGTAAGATCTGAAGCCCAGAAGGGCATTAGGCCCTTGATTGGGATACTTAGCTTTTAATTACGTTCTACACAGATGTCTCAGATAAATTGATAATCAATGGCATAGGACCTTATACCTTGGATGTTTGATTTTAGAAGAGAACATCCACTCAAATTGAGATAGTCGGTGGGATTAGGAAGATAGTCGGTAGGTTTATAAAAAAAGAGTGAGTATAAAAATTGGACAAAAAGTTCTGTAGCATTAGGGTTTCGGTTATAGAGTGAATATAAATGTCAGCACATGTGAAGAGTCAGTCACAATGATTAACTGGGGAAAATATGTAGGAAGGAAAATATCAATAGAGACATTACGAAATGAGGCAATTATATAGTGAGTGATAGGATTAGACATTTTCAACAGGGTTGAGATTGAATACATAATCTTAGGAAGAAACAAATGTGTAGTCACCAATAGGAATGACATTTGAAAGCATTAGGCAACCTGGACATGGATGTTTTTAGTAAGCCATGTTCACTTTCAATTTAGGATTTGGTACAATCATAAGTGTGACCTTTGCATTTTGTGCCCAGAAAATTATTGTGATCAAATATATATGTAGATCATATGATATGTGTATTTCTTCCACCATTTCTGGGAGCAATATTTGAGGACACATAAATTAGTATTGTGGGTACCAAGTGGTGTACCCTGTGTCAATGAATATAGAGATAATGCATGAATAGACCATAGTGTGAATAAATAATATAACTATTTTCTCTTTAAATAATGGATTGAATTGATATCTTAAAATATATAGGAAATCATATATTGACATACAATCATTCACTCCAACCAGTTACATATATAATGGTAATCTTAGGGTTATTTTTTATCATGAAGTGTGTGTGAGTTTTGTTTCAAAAGTGTTTATGGAAATCGAAAATAATGTGTTTGGAAAGAAGTCTCATGAAAAGACCAGTCAAGAAATATGGAGGAATCCATGTGTTCTGAAGCTGGAATTGATTGAAAGTGAAACAAATGCCTATAACTTTCCTAAATTGTGGATGAAATATATATCCTGTGATGTGCATAAACTGATGAAATAGTAATGTACCAGTGTTGAATAAAAATGAAGGTCAAAGTACACATCATGTCCCATAGGAATCTACTTGCATTGATGTTAAACTGGGTCAGTTACTGTAGAAATATTAGGATTGCATGCATTATTCACCGTAGTTAGTTTTATTTCATTTTTATTCATGGTTGTTCAAAACATTACATAGTTGTTGTTATAACATATTTCACACTTTGATTCAAGTGCGTTATAAACTCCCATTTTTACCCCATGTACAGATTACAGAATCACATCAGTTACACATCTATTGATTCACATATTGCCATAATAGTGTCTATTGAATTCTGCTGCCTTTCCTATCCTCTACTATCCCCCCTCCCCTCCCTGCCCCTCCCCTCTTCTCTCTCTACCCCCTCTACTGTAATAAATTTGTCCCCCTTGTATTATTTTTCTCTTTCTCCTCACTTTCTCTTGTATGTAATTTTGTATAACCCTGAGGGTCTCCTTCCAATTCCATGCAATTTTCCTTCTCTCTCCCTTTCCTTTCCACCTCTCACCCCGCTTTAATGTTAATCATCTTGTCATGCTCTTCGTCTCTCCTCTGTTCTTAGTTACTCTCCGTATATCAAAGATGACATTTGGCATTTGTTTTTTAAGGATTGGTTAGCTTCACTTAGCATAATCTGCTCTAATGCCATCCATTTCCCTCCAAATTCTATGATTTTTTTTTATTTTTCAATGCAGAGTAATACTCCATTGTGTATAAATGCCACAGTATTTTATCCATTCTTTCATTGAAGGTTATCTAAGTTGGTTTCACAGTCTTGCTGTTGTGAATTGTTCTGCTATGAACATCGATGTAGCAGTGTCCCTGTAGCATGCTGTTTTTAGGTCTTTAGTGAATAGACTGAGTAGGGGAATAGCTGGGTCAAATGGTGGTTCCATTCCCAGCTTTCCAAGAAATTTTCATACTGCTTTCCAAATTGGCTGCACCAATTTGCAGTCCCACCAGCAATGTAGAAGTGTACCTGTTTCCCCACATCCTTGCCAGAACTTGTTCTTTGACTTCATAATGGCTGCCAATCTTACTGGAGTGAGATGGTATCTTAGGGTGGTTTCGATTTGCATTTCTCTGACTGCTGGAGATGGTGAGCATTTTTTCATGTACTTGTTGGTTGATTGTAAGTCCTCATCTGATAAGTGTCTGTTGAGGTCCTCAGCCCATTTGTTGATTGGGTTATTTGTTATCTTATTGTCTAATTTTTTGAGTTTTTTGTATACTCTGGATATTAGGGCTCTATCTGAAGTGTGAGGAGTAAAGATTTCTTCCCAGGATGTAGGCTCCCTATTTACCTCTCTTATTGTTTCTTTTGCTGAGAAAAAACTTTTTAGTTTGAGTAAGTCCCATTTGTTGATTCTAGTTATTAACTCTTGTGCTATGGGTGTCCTATTGTGGAATTTGGAGCCCGACCCCACAGTATGTACATCGTAAGCAAATTTTTCTTCTATCAGACACTGTGTCTCTGATTTGATATCAAGCTCCTTGATCCATTTTGAGTTAACTTTTGTGCATGGCAAGAGAAAGGGATTCAGTTTCAATTTGTTACATATGGATTTCCAGTTTTCCCAACACCATTTGTTGAAAATGCTATCCTTCCTCCATTGCATGCTTTTAGCCCCTTTATCAAATATAAGATAGTTGTAGTTTTGTGGATTGGTTTCTGTGTCCTCTATTCAGTACCATTGGTCCACAAGCCTGTTTTGGTACCAGTACCATGCTATTGTTGTTACTATTGCTCTGTAGTATAGTTTGAAGTCTGGTATCGCTCTACCGCCTGATTCACACTTCCTGCCTAGCATTGTTTTTGCTATTCTGGGACTTTTATTTTTCCATATGTTTTTCATGATTGCTTTCTTTATTTCTACAAGAAATGCCTTTGGGATTTGATTGGCATTGCATTAAACCTATAGAGAAATTTTGGTAATATCACCATTTTGATGATGTTAGTTCTGCCTTTCCATGAACAGGGTATATTTTTACATCTTCTAAGATCTTCTTATATTTCTCTCTTTAGGGTTGTGTAGTTTTCATTGTATGAGACTTTCCCCTCTTTTGTTAGGTTGATTCCCATCTTTTTTTTTTTAGGATATTGTGAATGGAGTGGTTGTTCTCATTTCCATTTCAGAGGATTTGTCCCTGATAATTAGGAATGCCTTTGATTTATGCGTGTTGATTTTATATCCTGCCACTTTGCTGCATTCATTTATTAGCTCTATTAGTTTCTTTGTAGACCCTTTTAGGTCTGCTAGGTATAGAATCATGTCATCTGCAATAGTAATAATTTAAGATGTTCTTTTCCTATTTTTATGCCTTTAATTTCTTCCGTCTGTCTAATTGCTCTGGCCAGTGTTTCGAGAACTGTATTGAACAGAAGTAGTGAGAGAGGGCATCCCATTCTTGTTCCAGATTTTAGAGGGAATGCCTTCAATTTTTCTAGATTCAGAATGATGCTAGCTTGAGGATTAGCATAGATTGCTTTTACAATATTGAGGTATGATTCTGTTATTCCTAGTTTTTCTAGAGTTTTGAAGATAAACGGATGCTGTACTTTATCGAATGCTTTTTGTGCATCTATCGAGATGATCATATGGTTCTTATTTTTAAGTCTATTGATGTGGTGAATAACATTTATTGATTTTCGTATATTGAACAAGCCTTGCATTCCATGGATGAATCCTACTTGATCATGGTGCACAATTTTTTTAATATGTTTTTGTATCTGATTCGCCAGAATTTAATTAGGGATTTTTGCATTTAGATTCCTTAGGGATATTGGTCTGTAGTTTTCTTTGTTTGAAGTGTTTATGTCTGGTGTAGAAATCAGGGTGATATTGGCCTGGTAGAATAAATTTGGAAGATCTCCCTCTTTTTCAATTTCCTGAAATAGCTTGAAAAGTATTGGTATTAGTTCATATTTAAAGGGTTTGTAAAACTCTGCTGTATACCCATACTGTCCTGGTCTTTTCTTAGTTGGTAATCTTTGGATGGTTTCTTCTATTTCCTCAATTGATACTGGTCTGTTTAGGTTGTCTATATCCTCCTGACTCAATCTGGACAGATCATATGACTTAAGAAATTTTTCGATGCTTTCACTATCTTCTATTATATTGGAGTATAACGAATCAAATTAATTTCTGATTATCTTCTGTATTTCAGAAATATCTGCTGTGATTGCCAGGGGGTGACAAATAACTTGTGTAGATTGATACAGCAGAAGTGGAAGCCGTTTATTGTAGCATCTGAGCGATATTTATACATTTTATATAGCTTATCTAATTAGCATAAAATAGATCCAGCAGTCAACCAATAAGGAATCTCCACACTTAATGGCTTGCTTTTGTTACTTCACAAACCACTCTCTATGGCATTTGGCCAGGCGCCATCCAGACTTGTTTACAGACCCTAACATTTCTCTGGCAAAATACCAGGTGCCATCCTGACTTGTTTATAGACCTTAACATGTGATGTTGCCCTTTTCATCCCGTATGCTAGTAATTTGAGTTTTCTCTCTTCTTCTCTTCATTAGCATGGCTAAGGGTCTGTCGATTTTATTTATTTTTTCAAAGAACCAACTTTTAGTTTTCTCAATTTTTTCAATTGTTTCTTTTGTTTCGATTTCATTAATTTAAGCTTTGATTTTAATTAAATCTTACCTTCTACTTATTTTGCTGTTGTTTTCCTCTTCTTTTTCTAGGATTCTGAGATGAAGTATGAGATCATTTATTTGTTTTTTTTTTTTTTTCTTTTTTTAAGGAATGAAATCCAAGCAATGAATTTTCCTCTTAGAACGGATTTCAGTGTGTCCCATAGATTCTGATATGTTGTGCCTGTGTTTTCATTTATCTCTAAGAATTTTTTAATTTCCTCCTTGATGTCTTCTATAACCCATTGATCATTCAGTTACCTATTGTTCATTCTCCAAGTGATGCATGATTTTTCCTTCCTTCGTTTATCATTGATTTTTAGTTTATATTAGATTATGATCAGATAAGATGCATGGTATTATCTCTACTTCTTTATATTGTCTAAGAATTGCCCTGTGACATAATATATGATCTATTTTTGAGAAGGATCCATGTGCTGCTGAGGAAAAATGTAACTGCTTGATGTTGAGGAGTATATTCGATATATGTCAATTAAGTCTAGGTTATTAATTGTGTTATTGAGTTCTATAGTTTTCTATTTCAACTTTTGTTTGGAAGACCTGTCCAGTGGTGAGAGAGGTGTGTTGAAGTCTCCCATGATTATTGTATGGTGGTCTATTAGACTCTTGATCTTGAGAAAAGTTTGTTTGATGGACATAGCTGCACCATTGTTTGGGGCATCTATATATTTATAATGGTTATGTCTTGTTGGTGTATGGTTCTCTTGAGCAGTATGTAGTGTCCCTCTTTATCCCTTTTGATTAACTTTGGCTTGAAATCTATTTTATTTGATATGAGTATGGACACTCCTGCTTGTTTCCGAAGTCCATATAAGTGATATGATTTTTCCCAACCTTTCACCTTCAGTCTATGTATGTCTTTTCCTATCAAATGCGTCTCCTGTAGGCAGCATATTATTGGGTCTTGTGTTGTGATCCATTCTACTAGCCTGTGTCTCTTAATTGGTGAGTTTAAGCCATTAACATTTACGGTTATTATTGAGATAATGGTTGTTCTTCCAGCCCTATTTGTTTATTTATGTTATTAAACATGGATTGTTTTCTACATTGATTATTTCCCCCTTTTACTGTACTACCTCCCACTGTTGGTTTTTATTGTTATTTTCCATTTCCTCTTCCTGTAATATTTTGCCGATGATGTTTTGAAGAGATGGTTTTCTAGCTACAATTTATTTTAACTTTTTTTTAACATGGAAGGTTATGATTTTATCTTCCATCCTGAAGCTTAATTTCGCTGGATACACAATTCTTGGTTGGAATCCATTTTCTTTCAGTGTTTGAAAAATGTTAATCCAGGATCTTCTAGCTTTCAGAGTCTGTGTTGAAAGATCAGCTGTTATCCTGATTGGTTTACCCCTAAATGTAATCTGCTTTTTTTTCTCTTGTAGCATTTAAAATTCTCTCCTTATTGTGTATGTTGGGCATCTTCATTATAATGTGTCTAGGTGTGGATCTCTTATGATTTTGCACATTCGGCGTCCTGTAGGCTTCTAGGACTTGGGAGTCAGTCTGATTCTTCAAGTCTGGGAAGTTTTCTCGTATTATTTCATTGAATACATTGCTCATTGCTTTGGTTTGGACCTCTATACCTTCCTGTATTCCAATGACTCTTAAGATTGGTCTCTTTATGTTATCCCGTATTTCTTGGATATTCTGTTCATGGTTTCTTAACAGTCTTGCTGAGCTGTCTATGTTCTTTTCAAGTTGGAAAACTTTGTCTTCATTGTCTGATGTTCTATCTTCTAAGTGTTCTACTCTGCTGGTAGTCTTCTCAATTGAGTTTTTAAGTTGGTTTATTGCTTTCTGCATTTCTAGGATTTCTGTTTGTTATTTTTTACAACCTCTATCTCCCTGTATAGCTGATCTTTTGCTTCTTGGATTTGTTTATGTAATTCATTGTCGAAGTGATTTTTCATTGTCTGATTTTGCTGTCTAATGTCTTCCTTGAGACTCCAGATCATCTGAAGCATGTATATCCTGAGTTCTTTATCTGACATTCCATCTACTGCAGCTATTACCACTTCTAAAGTTGTGCTGACCTGCATTGCTTGTGGTCCTTTTTTCCTTGTCTTATCATACTGTTCGCTTTTCTTTCTGCTTGGTGAAACTTGTGATTTTGAAATTTTCCTCCTATATATTTATATTGCTCTTGTATAGTTGCAAAGTCTCCCTTGCATGGGCACAGGGGGGCTGTGCTGCTCCTCCAATTAGGGTGATCTAACTACCTTGCTGACGGGCCGCTGGGCTTGTTTTCCTGATCGGTTGCAGGTCTGCCTACCATGCAGGCGTGGGAGGCGGCTCTGCTCTGCCCCTCCTCCAATTGGTGTCACGTGTCTACCAGGCCCGTGGACCCCTGGGGTGTTCTGCCGATCAGTCGCAAGTCTGCCTACCTTGTAGGTGCTGGCGGCGGCTCTGCTCTGCCCCTACTCCAATTGGGGTGACGTGACTACCATGCAGGAGTGTTGCTGGGCCTGTTCCGCCAGTTTGTCGCAGGTCTGCCTACCTTGCGGGCACGGGCAACGGATCTGCTCTGCTCCTATTCCAAATGGGGTGAAGTGTCTGCCGCACCGGCAGGGCGATGGGCCTCTTCTGCCAGTCAGGTGCAGGTGTGCCTACCTTGCGGGTGCGGGTGATGGCTCTGCTCTGCCACTACTCCATTTGGGGGGTCGTGACTACCATGCCGGCAGGTTGTTGGGCCTGTTCTGGGTGCGGGCGAAGGCTCTGCTCTGCCCCTACTAATATTGGGGTGACCTGACTACCATGCCGGTGGGTCACTGGGATTGTACTAGGTGCGGGAGAAGGCTCTGCTCTGCAACTATTCCAATTCAGGTGATTTGACTACCACGCCTGCGGGTCACTGGGCCTGTTCTGGGCAAGGGCGGCGGCTCTGCTCTGCCTCTATTCCAATTGGGGTGACGTGACTACCATGCAGGTGTGTCGCTGGGCCTGTTCCGGGCGTGGGCGGCGGCTCTGCTCTGCCCCTCTGGCTTGATGACAAAGTGAGAGAGACCCGGGTGTTTGTGACTCACTTTCTTTACCAGGAGACCAACTGTTTCTGTCACCGCTGGTATCAATGAAGTTATCTCCTCTGCTGCTTTCTGATGACATCAGATCTCTCCCATGTTGGTATCCCATGCAAAAGGCAGCATTTTGTTCCCTTTGCTGGGTGACTAAAGCAATGGGTGAGTTCTGACCGGCACTCACAAGCCCCGTCTCAATCCTGTTGCACTCCCTATGAAGGCTCGGTTGATAATTACCTCCACAGTATTCAGCAAGACCCGGACCGAGAAGCAGTTTCCGCGGGTTCTTTAGCCCAGGGCCAGATCAGTTCCGGGAGGCGGAATTCGGCCGCTCTGGGCTCGGTGTATGTTCTAATAGAAGCAGGCTCCAAGACGCAGTTTCTGCGGGTTCTTTAGCACTGAGCCTGAGTAATTTGTCTGCAAGACAAAGGTGAATGGCATCCTGAAATTACCGGTTCTATAGCTGAATAAGCTGCGATCAGTCGAAAACAGGGATGGTGACGTCACCTCTCCAAGATGGTGGCCGCTAGGTTCCTCTGTGGTCTGACTGGTGCGGAGAAACGAGTTGGACTGCATGCTTCCCCGTCTCAAACCCAGAATTCAGCACTGAGCACAGTGATTGCATACCTGGCAGGAGCCCACAGTATCTGCACCGCTGTATATTTGCGTTGCTATCTCGTCGTTTCCCAGCACGCACCACAGACTCTAGCCACGGAGCGATTTCCTGAATAAGCCACATGACCTTCTGTGAGGACAAATCACTCGCGTTTGAGTTCCCGTAGCTGATCCTCGTGAGATGGAAATATGTACACTAGGTTTTGGAGAACCACAATTTTGCTGGAAATTCCTAACAAGATAGGTTTTAGCCATTCTAACTCGTCATTCTCCCGCACAGTGACGCGGTATATGGGGGTGATGCACTCCCTTCGCAGCCATCATATGATCCCCTGAAGTTAGTTTTCAGTAATAGGAAACAAATAAGTATTTCAGGTGGATGAATATTTCTGAGAAAAATCTTTTGAAAAGTTGATTATAAATCCACATACATGAATATGAATGAATTTAGGGAGTGTATAATAAGAAAAATATACTTCATATTTTGAAAAATCTGCAGTGAAAAAAAAATATATATATATATGTATTATATACATACACACAGAGACATTAAAAAGTAGCATTATGTATGCCAATCGAAATTCACCATGAAATATATATCATCCACAGATCCAAAAATATTCATTTTAATGAACATGGATTTATGTCGTTCAACTAAGAAGCTCACCCGTATCTTGAATTTTCAGTTTCAACAGCATTTAGTAGGAGTGATCTCTTCTCACAATTTGTATCTGCCAAGCCAGCCACCTCACAAAATGTACGAGTTATACCAGGTAGAATTCGATATGTGCATATAAAAATACATGTGATAAATAGGCTACAGAGAAAGGGAGACAGTTATTCACATATTTGTTAACTTTTAAAACACATGGAGGACTATTTCAATTAAAATTCGCTAGATTAATAACACCTACCATTTATCATACGAAAGGCAAGTCCAACTATACACCATGCCTCCTGTGAACCTCTTGTATTTCTATTCTGTTTGGGTTATTTTTCTCCATAATATTAGGATTAGAATTCAAAGTCTATTAGGGTATGTGTTAGTGTCAGGGATTCAGTATTTCGAATGGAAAATTTGAAAATGTATCCAATGTATATGCAAATATGTGCTACACAAAAAAACTTCCCACTCTCATTCATAACAATGCCTTGACATTACCTTCGCCCCACATAAGACACAATTAGAGGAGAGGAGTTAGAAAATCTGTGAATACATATGTGGAATGGAAAATGCTCAGAAGTTCACAAATTTGGAGGTGGTAGAGGAGTTTCCAAAAGTAAGGGACAGGGTAAACACTCCACAAACATGAAGTTCTGCCAGCCTGACATCTGGAGAAACTGCCTCTAAGGTTGGGCAATGAAATATATACTGTTGTCAGGAGCATTAGCTTCATTTGGAGTGAGACCATCAAAGCTGGGCCTTCATCTATGTGACATGAATGACATTGTTTCTTATTTTCCAATGAACATGATTCATCAGTGCTGAATTTTCTATTTGTATGTAACTTGTGGCCACTGGGGTCTAAGTGTCTCCCCGTGTGGACTGTAAATCCATATGGTCATCCTCCACTATTCGTGGTGTTTCTTGCTGCTGCACTGGGAGTTTGGAATTTGCTTCATGAAATACAAGGAGCTCAACAGGGACACAGTGCTGAAGTGAGTTCTGTCAATTGTGGTGGGTCGGGTTCTGCAGGAGAATGCACCAACCAGGCTTCTATCCCACATTGCTTGCCCCATTGACCATAGCAACCTGATTCTGAACATTGCCCTGAAACCTCTCCATATAACAATATGCTTTTACATATAAGAGTCTACTGGCTTCAAAATGTCAGTCACAATCCATTTGCAAGCCAATGGCAGATCCACATGGCCCAACACAGATGTTTTATCACACACCTGCCAACCACTGCTCTAGGACAACTACTCAACAGGATCCAACTTACTGGCATCTCTGTTCTACACCATTTTCATAAAACCAAGTCAATCAAGGCACTGTCTTACATACTCATGATCAGCAACAGGATATCCAAATGTTCTCCAGTGCCACCCAGTCATGGGAATTTCAAAAATTTTTATGGTATTTATCTAGCCAATTTTCAAGGAAGAAGTTGGAGGCACTGTGGGTTTCAATTTATTCAGGAACCATTAAATGGTGAGTAAGTTCATTTCAATGAAAACTCTGGAGAATTCTCACAGGCAAGGCTTCCCAAAGTGTGGCCAAAATGTCAGATTAAGCCAGGCCCATTGAGGTCTACAATGTGAGGTCCATGTGTGTTTTGACTCTCAAAAATGGCTTCCAAGTCTTTAAGAATAAAATCATGTGATATCCTGGCTGAGATTCCCTGTGATTTGTGGAAAGTCAACGTGGGCCTAGATGTCTTTCCAAGGGCAACTCTCATGCATGGCCATCTAAAATCCCAACACAATTCATGGCAATACTTCTCTGAGATCAGTACCACAACTCAGTCTCTAAGGGAAATCACACCAGGGTGCAAGCCCACGTGGACCCAGTCATCTTTTCAAACCACCAGTCAAATGTCCACAATTAAAATCCAAACACTCCCACATGGCCCAAATCTTCTTCCATATATACACTCATCATAACATGTGGCTGGAGGTTTCCATGAGGGGAGCAGCCCACGTCAGTGTCCAAAATAAGCTTCCTGCACCTCATTTGCCTAAAGTCAGGGTGGCATGGACACCATTCCTGTAAACCAGGAGTGATCAAATAGGTCTTCCTTTAATACTGCTTAGCTTCTCCAACTTGAGGCCTACTGACTTTGAGGTTTAGATTCTTTAAGTGAATTGGAGTCATGAGAAAAACAAGCACCTATGGGCTAGCCTCTGCTGGGTTTTGAAGAACTCATTTGACACAAAGGATCCCTGTTCTCACTTGATGGATGTCAGGAACCTACCAGAGGAAGGCAAGAGAGTTAATCAACAATATCTGATCTTTTTGCCATTTTGGTTTTCGATGCATGCATGGGATGTATCTTTAGATCCATAAGGTGCTGAGAATCTAAGCCTCAGCCTCACACAGGGCCAAGAGACTGATTCAGACATATCCCTTTTCAAAGCAATTAAGCATGGATCCACACGTGATGCCCATTCATTTGCATTTGAAAACTGTTTTCTTCAGGCTTCACAAAGTGGTGGCTTGAGGCAAAGTTCTTCCTGACATTCAGGGCAACAGAACAATAGGTAATCAAAAGGACCAAAGCAGGGTTTCTCCACTGAGACTTTCCTGGTCAACTGATATCTGAGATTTCTGAGATGCTAGCCATTCCCTTCAACTATCTAGTACATGGCCATGTCACAGATATTGGAGGTGGTACATATCTTGGACACAAAACCATGATACTATTCTGGAGTGTTGCCAGAATTGAAGGAGAAAACAGGAAATTATGAAGCTAGTAGGTGTTGCCCATCCATAAGGCAAGCCTGATTCCACTCATATATTGGGCACAATGAATGCTGGCAAGCTTTCTAGTAGACAGGAAACATCCATTGATGCCTTCTCTCTTCTAATGTCTACAATCATGAACACACTGGGATACACAGACACTCGCCTTGTCAAAGGACTTACTAAAAGTAGTCCACTCCAAACCAAACAAACTGCCTTTCCCACCTATTCTGAGAACTTGAGACAAAACCACAATATCACACCCACACCCACAAAGGCACCTCCTTCCCCCAAGTAGGTCTGTGACTCTCCGGGGTGTCCTCTGACTTGTGGGCCATACTATGTTTCCCCAAAATGACCTCTCCTGTCTCAGTTCTGGTCTGCTTGGCCAACTCTGTGAAGTTGTCAAGAGCCAGTGATGAGACACTACCTGCTTTCTGTGGAAAAGCCCCTCTTCAAAGGTTTCCTGGCATTTGGCCATCCTCACATCTGTAGGTTCAAAGAAAGACTGACTCTGTCCTTGGTAAATCCAAACATATGAGACCACTGGGACTGGGACAGGGACTGTGTCTGGGTTCCTGGCTTCCTGGATCCCAAGTTTAGAGAGTTTCATCACCAAGGAAGTGAGGTGAGGTCACTTCCTTCAGGATCTGAATTACATCACTGCCTTGGCAACCACTTTGCCCTAACAGTTGCTTCCAAAAGTCCCATTAGGTGGAGGCTGCCCCTGTTTTCCTGTAACACTTTCACAAGTTAGAATGTTATATCAATCATAAGCACCCCAGAACAGCTCTCCACACAGAACTGGTTTGGTCCATCTTGTATACATTAAGAAGAGAGAGTGATTCAGACACAACCCTTCAACCCGACCATGATGACTGCCATGGAAGATGACTTTTGCTTTCTGAGGTATTTCATAGCTGCCTTCATCTTCACCAGGGATCATTTCTGCATGAACATTTGAGGTTCTCAGCAGGTGAAGATACCCTACATTCCTGTATTTTAAAACCAACTCTGTCCCTGCTCTTCGGTAAAGTTAGTGTATGGTTAGGGTTCATTATATGTTTGATTTGGGTTAGGAATCATTCTGCAGGATGAATAAAGGGATTGGGTACCTCCGATATTTATAAGAATATATAAGTGAAATATATGTATGAAAACGGAAATCTAAGAAAGATTTGAAGCCCAGAAGGGCATTGGGCCCTTGATTGGGATACATAGTGTTGAATTACGTTCTGTACAATTGTCTCAGTTAAATCGATATACAATGGCATAGGACCTTGTACCTTGGATGATTGAATGTAGAAGAGAACATCCAGTTAAAAAGGGATAGTCGGTAGGATTAGAAAGATAGTCGGTAGGTTTAGGAAGAAGAGTGAGAATATGATTTGGAATAAAAAGCTTCTTTAGCAATAGGGTTTCGTTTAGAGAGTGAATGTAAATGTCAGTACATGTGAAGAGTCTTTCACAATGATGAACTGGGGAAATTATGTAGAAAAGCAGGTATCAATAGAGACATAACGAAATCAGGCAAAGTATAAATGAGTGATAGGATTAGACATTTTCAACGGGTTGAGTTTGAATATATAATCATAGGAAAAAACAAATATGTTGTCACCAATGGGATTGACATTTGAGAGCATTAGGCAACCTGGACACGGATGTTATTACTTATCCATGTTCACTTTCCTTTTAGGCTTTGGTACAATCATAAGTGTGACCTTTACATTTTTTTTTGTTCAGAATATTTCGGTGGTAAAATGTATATGTAGATCAGGTAACATGAGTATTTCTTTCACCATGTCTGGGAGCAATATTTTGAAGACATATACATTAGTATTAGGGGTACAAAGAGGTGTACCCTGTGTCTATGAATATAGAGATAATGCATGAATAGACGATAATATGAATAAATAATGTATCTGGTTCCACTTTAAATAATGGATTGAATTGAAATCTGAAAATATATAAGAAATCTTATATTGATATATAATCATTCATTTCAACCAGTTATATATCTAATGGTAATATTAGGATTATGGTTTATCATGAAGGGTGTTTGAGTTTTGCTTTATAAGTGATGATGTTAAACGAAAATAATGTGTTTGGAAAGAAGTCTCATGAAAAGACCAGTCAAGAAACATAGAAGAATCATGTGTTCTGAATCAGAAAGTGATTGATCGTAAAACAAATGCCTATAAATTTTCTAACTTTTGAATGAAATATATATCCTATGATGTGCATAAACTGAAGACATCGTAACGTATAAGTGTTGAATAAAAATGAAAATCAAAATACACATCATGTCCCCTAAGAATATACTTGCATTGATGTTAAACTAGCTCAGTAACTGTAGAAATATTAGGTTTTGTTTGCACCTTTCACTGAATTTAGTTTTCAGTACTAGAAAACAAATACGTATTTCAGGTGGATGATTATTTCTGAGAATAATCTTGTGGAAAGTTGATTATAAATACACATATATGAATATGAATGAATTTAGGGAGTGTATAATAAGACACATATATTTCATATTTTAAAAAATCTGGAGAGTGTATATATATATATATACACTCTCATACATACACACTCACATGCACAGATATAAAAAAGTAGCAATACAGGAGATCCATCATGAAGGCAGGCATGGAAAAATCAAGTCTCTGACCTCTTCAGCTGCGCGGGCATCGGGAGTCGTAAACTGTCTAAATGCTGTTTGCTCAGAATCACTAGGCAATGTTGACCTAATGTGGATCTGGTGCGAACATTCTGGGCCCCTCAGAACACACACCGAGCCTGCATCGGCTGCATTCAACCTCCGGTTTGCCTGGTTCTCGTGACTCAGCACTAAGATCCCTCTGAAATAACTGTTCGGCCCTTCTGAACTTTCAGAGGTAAAAGCCAACCAAGCCTTCAAAGGCAGTGGCCACAGGATTGAAACGGCGCTTGGGAGAGACAGTCAGGACCCACCCGTTGCGTTGGTTACCTTGCAAAGGGAACAAACGGTCACCATTTGCATGGGATACCACCATAGCATAGAAATGATGTCACGGGCAGAGGATATAACTTCATTGAAACCAGCGTGACAGGTGTATAATCCCCTAGCCATCTCTCTCAACACAGCGGGGAAACCTTAAGGGCCTCTCCCAGCTCTGCCGTAAGGGCCTCTCCCAGCTCTCCCGTGAGCGTGATAGCCAGACCTAGGGAATCAGGATTGGCTCGGGAATAGCGGCGTGGAATTCCGGGCTCCTGATCCCACAAGTGCTGACAATTGAGGTCTCTTACACCACGTACCTGTGGCGTGGCTCCCAGAGGGCAAGAAAATTCGCTGGGGGTCCTCAGCCCCAAGCTCTACAAACTTAGGGTCTGAGGGAGGCAAACAGGGAGAGTGTTCATGAAAACAGGGCTGCCAGGAGTAGAGTTCTGGCTTGTAACCACTATTGTGGTTAGCGTCACAGGTGATCAGGGCATGGCTTGAGGAAGCACAAGAGAAGGCCCTAGGCACTCAGGATTGGAGATCCGCCAAGTCTGGGAGGAAGAGCTGCTGCACAGTGATTGGTTCCCACTTATTCAGAGGAGAAGCTTGGCCCAGTGCACACAGCTCCACCTACTGAAAGAGAAGTTAATTGAACTCTATGACTGCATGTTTTATTATTATTTTTTTTAATTTATATTTTTTATATTTCTTTCATTTTCATTTTTGTTGTTGTTGTTCTTTAACTTTTTTAATGTTTTTATTTTTTTATTTTTTATTTTATCATTATTATTATTAATATTATTTTAAATTTTAATTTTCATTTTTTAATTATAATTATTATTTAAATTTTTTTTCTTTCTTTATTTTCTTTTTTTTTCTTTTGTCTTTTCATTTCTTTTCAATTTTCTTATTCTCCCTTCCTTGAATTCTACCTGTCTACTCTCATTCTCTTTAGTGACTTCTTCCCTTCCCTTCTAATATCTTTCCTCCCAAGCATCAAATAAATTTATAAGAGTAAGCAGTAACTCAGCAGTCAAACAAAACAAGAAGTAACATGAGCAGCATAAAAAAGCAAGGAAGAAAAGGAGTACAAACAATGATGGACAGCCTAAATATTCAGAAGGACCTAGAGTCATCAGAAAAATGCTCATATAAAGAACTCAAGAAATACCTTAGACAGATGGAATGGAACCTTAAAGAGGATACGAGACATCAAAACCAAACAGTGAAAGAACACATTGAAAATGAATTACATAAACAGATATAAAAAGAAATTAAGCATCTTAATTAGGAGATAGAGATTATAAAAAAAAATCAAACAATAATTCTAGAAATGAAGGAAATGATAAACCAAATTAAAAACTCAATTGAGAGTATCACTAACAGAGTGGAGCAAGTAGAAGACAGAATGTCAGATAATGAAGACAAAATATATCATCTTGAAAAAAGTCTAGCCAACAAAGAAATGCTGGTAAAAAGTCATGAGAAAAACATCCAAGAGATATGGGATAACATAAGAAAAAAAAAAACTAATGAGTCATCTGGATAGAGGAAGGTACAGAGATTCAAACCAAGGGAATGAGTAACCTGCTGTATGAAATAATTACAGAAAACTTTCCAGAAATAAAAATCGAAACGGATAAAAAAAATTGTAGATGCTTACAGGACACCGAGCACACAAAATCACAGTAGACCAATGCCAAGACACATTGTTTTGAAGATATCCAATATACAGAACAAAGAGAAAATATTAAAAGCTACAAGAGAAAGGAGGCAGATTACAATCAGGGGTAAACCATAAATGTTAACAACAGATTTTTCATCACAGACGCTGAAAGTGAGAAGATCCTGGAACAACGTATTTCAAACACTTAAAAACAATGGATGCCAACCAAGAAATCTGTATTCAGCAAAATTAAGCTTCAGGTAAGACAACGAAATAAAAACATTTCGTGATAAACAAAAGCTAAAAGAACTTGCAGCCAGAAAACCAGCATTGCAAAGCATCTTAAGGAAAACACTACACGAGGAAAAAATGAATATCAACAACGAAAACCATCAGTGGGAAGTGCCTCATTAATGACAGAGGGCGGGGGAAAAGTTAATCATGGATAAACAAACTAAATTAAAAAAAAAGATAAATAATCAAAGACGGGTGGCAATACAAACCATATATCAATACTAACTCTAAACTTTAATGGCTTAAACTCTCCAATAAAGTGACATAGGCTTGTAACGTGGATTAAAAAAAACAAATCCAACAATATGTTGCTTCCAGGAGACACATCTGAATGGAAAAGACATACACAGGCTGAAGGTGAAAGGTTGGGAAAATTTATACCATGCACACGGTCCTTGTAAGCAAGCAGGGGTGGCCATCCTCATATGGAATAAAATCGACTTCAAGACTAGTTTAATCAAAAGGGATAAGGAAGGACATTATATAATGTTGAAAGGAACCATTCACCAACAAGACATAACAATTATCAATATTTACGCAGCAAATAATGGTGCTGCAACATTTATAAAACAAATTCTCCTCAAGTTCAAGAATCAAATAGACCACAACACAATAATTATGGGAGACTTCAACTCACCTCTCTCACCATTGGACAGATCCTCCAAACAAAAGTTGAATAAAGAAAATATAGAATTCAATATCACAATCAATACCCTAGACTTAACTGACATATATAGAATATATCAACCATCATCAAGTGGATATACTTTTTTCTCACCAGCACATGGATCCTTCTCAAAAATAGACCATATATTATGCCATAGGGCAACACTCAGTAAATATAAAGGGGTGGAGATAATACCATGAATTTTTTTCTGATCACAATGGAATGAAACTGGAAACCAATGGTAAAAGAAGGAAGGAAAAATCCTACATCACATGGAAAATGAACAATATGTTACTGAATGATCAATGGGTTACAGAAGACATAAAGGAGGAAATCAAAAAATTCTTAGAGATAAATGAAAATACAGACACAACATATCAGATTCAATGGGACACAATGAAACAAGATTCAAGAGGCAAATTCATCGCCTGGAGGTCATTCCTCAAAAAAAGAAAAAAAACAAAAACAACAAATAAATGAGCTCTCACTTAATCTCAAAGCCCTAGAAAAGGAAGAGCAAAACAACAGCAAATGTAGCAGAAGGCAAGAAATTATTAAAATCAGAGCGTAAATCACGAAATTGAAACAAAAGAAACTATTAAAAAATTAACAAAACTAATAGTTGGTTCTTCGAAAAAATAAATAAGATGGACAGACCCTTAGCCATGCTAACGAGGAGAAGAAGAGAGAGAACTCAAATTACTAACATACGGGATGAAAAAGGCAATATCACAACAGATGCTACATAAATACAGAAGACAATTAGAAATTATTTTGAAAACCTATATTCCAATAAAATAGAAAATAGTGAAGACATCGATACATTTGTTAAGTCATATGATTTGCCTAGACTGAGTCAGGAGGATACACACAATTTGAACAGACCAATATCAATCGATGAAATAGAAGAGGCAATCAAACTACTACCAACCAAGAAAAGCCCAGGATCGGATGGGTATACAGCGGAGTTTTACAAAACCTTTAAAGAAGAATTAATACCAATACTTTTCAAGTTATTCAGAAAATAGAAAAACAGGGAGCTCTGCCAAATTCATTCTATGAGGCCAACATCACCCTGATTCTGAAACCAGACTAAGACACCTCAATGAAAGAAAACAACAGACCAATATCTCTGATGAACCTAGATGCAAAAATTTTCATTAAAATTCTGGTGATTTGGATACAAAGGCACATCAAAAAAATTGTGCACCATGATCAACTAGGATTCATCCCTGGGATGCAAGGAGGGTTCAATATATGGAAATCAATAAATGTTATTCACAACATCAATAGACTTAAAAATAAGTACCATAAGATGATCTTGATAGATGCAGAAAAACCATTAGAAAAAGTAGAGCATTCCTTTATGTTCAAAACATTAGAAAAACTAGGGATAAAAGGAACATACCTCGACATTGTAAAAGCTATCTATGTTAAGCCTCAGGCTAGCATCCTTCTGAATGGAGAAAAATTGAAGGCATTCTTTCTAAAATCTGGAACAAGACAGGGATGTCCTCTATCACCACTTCTATTCAATATAGTTCTCGAAAAACTGGCCAGAGCAATTAGAAAGATGAAAGACATTAAAGACATAAAAATAGGAAAAAAAGAACTTAAATTATCACTATTTGAAGATGACATGATTCTATACATAGAAGACCCAAAAGGGTCTACAGAAAAAAACTACTAGAACTAATAAATGAATTCAGCAATGTGGCAGGAAATGAAATCAACATGCATAAATCAAAGGCATTTCTGTATATCAGCGACAAAACTTCTGAAATGAAAATGAGGAAAAACACTGCATTCACAATATCCTCATAAAAAATTAAATACTTGGGAATCAACCTAACAAAAGAGGTGAAAGATTTATACAATGAAAAACTACAGAACCCTAAAAAGAGAAGTAGAATAAGATCTTAGAAGATGGAAAAATATACCCTGTTCATGGATAGGCAGAACTAACATCATCAAAATGGCGATATTACTAAAAAGTTGTCTATAGGTTTAATGAAATGGCAATCTAAATCCCAAATGATTTTTTTGTAGAAATAGATAAACCAATCATGAAATTCATATGGAAAAATAAACGACCCAGAATAGCAAAAGCAATTCTAAGCAGGAAGTGTGAATCAGGCGGTATAGCGATACCAGATTTCAAACTATATTACAGAGCAATAATAACAAAAACAGCATGGTACTGGTACCAAAACAGGCGGGTGGACGAATGGTACAGAATGGAGGACACAGAGACTAATCCAAAAAGCTACAACTATCTTATATTTGATAAAGGAGCTAAAAGCATGCAATGGAGGAAGGATAGCATCTTCAACCAATCGTGTTGGGAAAACTGAAAATCCATATGCAACAAAATGAAACTGAATCCCTTTCTCTCGCCATGCACAAAAGTTAACTCAAAGTGGATCAAGGAGCTAGATTCAAATCAGAGACTCTGCATCTGATAGAAGAAAAAGTTTTTTCCGATCTACATATTGTATGGTCAGGCTCCAAATTCCTTAATAGGACACCCATAGCACAAGAGTTAATAACAAGAATCAACAAATGGGAGTTACTTAAACTGAAAATTTTTTTCTCAGAAAGAGAAACAATAAGAGAGGTAAATATGGAGCCTAGATCATGGGAACAAATTTTTACTCCTCACCCTTCAGATGGAGCCCTAATATCCAGAGTATACAAAGTATACAAAGAACTCAAATAATTAGACAATAAGATAACAAATAACCTAATGGGCCAAGGACCTGAACAGACACTTCTCAGAGGAGGACATAGAATCAATCAACAAGTACATGAAAAAATGCTCTCCATTTCTTGCAGTCAGAGAAATGCAAATCAAAACCACCCTAAAATACCATCTCAATCCAGTGAGATTGGCAGCCATTATGAAGTCAAACAACAACAAGTGCTGGCGACGATGTGGGGAAAAGGGTACTCTTGTACATTGCTGATGGGACTGAAACTGGTGCAGCCAATTTGGAAAGCAGTATGGAGATTCCTGGGAAGGCCGGGAATGGAAGCACCATTTGACCCAGCTTTTGCCCTTCTCGCACTATTCCCTGAAGACCTTAAAAGAGCGTACTACAGGGATACTGCCAATCGATGTTCATAGCAGCACAATTCACAATTGCTACACTGTGGAACCAACCCAGATTCCCTTCAATAGATGAATGGATAAAAAAAAAATGGTTTTTTTTTATATACTATGGAGGATTACACAGCACTCAAAAATGACAAAATAATGGAATTTGCAGGGAAATGCATGGCACTAGAGCAGATTATGCTTAGTGAAGCTAGCCAATCCCATAAAAACAAATACCAAATGAATTCTTTGATATAATGAGAGCAACTAAGAACAGAGCAGAGAGGAAGAGCATGAAGAAAAGATTAACATTAAGCAGAGACATGAGGTGGGAGGGAAAGGTAGAGAAAAGAGAAATTGCATGGTAATGGAGGGAGACCCTTATTGTTACAAAAAAAATACATATAAGAGGTTGTGAGTGTAATGGAAAAATAAACAATAAGTGAAATGAATTACAGTAGGTAGGGTAGAGAGAGAAGATGGGAAGAGAGCGGAGGGGGGATAGTAGGGCATAGGAAAGGTAGCAGAATACAACAGTAACTAATAAGACATTATGTAAAAATATGGATGTGTAACTGATGTGATTCTGCATTCTATATTTGGAGTAAAAATGGGAGTTCATAACCCACTTGAATCTAATGTATGAAATATGATATGTCAAGAGCTTTGTAATGTTTTGAGCAACCAATAAAAGAAAAAAAAAGTAGCAATATATATGTCAATCGAAAATCTTCATCAAATATATATAATCCAAAGATCGAAAAATATTCATTTTACTGAACATTGATTTATGTATAATGTTATTCAACTAGGAAGCTCACCCATAGGTTGAATTTTCAGTTCCAACAGCGTTTAGGAGGAGTGATCTCTTCTCACAATTTGCATCTGCCAATTCAGCCACCTCACATGTGTGTACAAGTGATATCAGGTAGGATTCTATATGTGCATATAAAAATACACGTGCTGAATAGGCTACAGAGAAAGGGAGACAGGGATTCACATATTTGTTAATTTTAAAAACACATCTAGAACTATTTCAACAGAAAATTGACTAGATTTAAAACTCCTACATTATATAATGCAAAAAGCAATTCCAACTATACACCATGCCTCCTCTGAACTGCTTGTATTTCTATTCTTTTTGGGTTATTTTTCACCATCATTTTAGGATTATTAGTCAGAGACTAGTAGGGTACAGGTTAGTGTCAGGGATTAAGTATTTCAAATGGAAAATTGGAAAATGAATCCAATGTGTATGTAAATATGTGCTACACAAAAATCTTCCCACTCACATCCAGAACAATGCCTTGACATTACCTTCGCCCCAAGTAAGACACAATTAGAGTTGAAAAGTGTAAAAATCTAGGAATACATATATGGAATGGAATATGCTCGGGAGTTCACAACTTTGGAGGTGGTAGAGGAGTTTCCAAAAGTAAAGGACAGGGTAAACACTCCACAAACAAGGAGCTCTGCTGGCCTAAGAATTCTTGGGAAATGGCCTCTGAGGTTGGGATCCTGAAACATATGTTGCTGTCATGAGCTTTAGCTTCCTTCGTAGTGAGACCATCAAAGCTGGGTCTGCATCTATGTGACTGGGAAGAGATGGTTTCTTATATTCCAATGAACATGAGGCAGCAGTGCTCAATTCTCTCTTTGTAGGTAAACTGTGGCCACTGGATTCTAAGTGTCTCCCGGTGGGGACTGTGAAGACATTTGGTCATCCTCCACTTTTCATGGTATTTTTTGCTGCTGCACTGGGAATTTGGTATTTGCTTCACAAAATATAAGAAGTTCATTTGGGATACAGTGCTGGAGGGAGTTCTGTCACTTGTGGTGGGTCAGGGTCTGCAGGAGAATGCACCAACCAGGCTTCTATACCACAGAGCTTGCCCCAATAACCATAGTAAACTTATTCTGAACATTGCCCTTAAAACTCTGCATATAACAGGATGCCTTTACATATAAGGGTCTCATGTCTGCACTATATCAGTCACAAGCCATTTGGAAGCCAATGGCAGATCCACATAGCCCCTCCATGATGTTTTTTCACACACCTTCCCACCACTGCTCTAGGCCCACTACTCAGCAGGCTCCAAATTACTGGCATCTCGTGTTCTACATCATTTTCATGAAACCCAGTCAAACAAGGCACTGTCTGGTATACACATGATAAGCAACAGGACATCAAATTTTCTGCAGGTCCACCTGGTCATGGGAATTTAAAAAATTTCATGGTATTAATTTAGCAATTTTTCAAAAATGAAGTTAGAGGCACTGTGGGTCTCAATTCATTCAGGAACCATTAAGTGTTGAGAAAGTTCATTTCAATGAAAGCTCTGGAGAACTCTCAAAGTCAAGGCTTCTCAAAGAGTTACCAAATGGTCACATAAAGCCAGGCCAATTGACGTCTACAATGTGAGGTCCATGTATGTTTTGACTCTCATCTATGGCTGCCAAGTCTTTCAGAGTAAGATCATGTGATATCCTGGCTGAGATTCCCAGGCCTCTGTGGAAAGGCACCCTGGGCATAGATCTCAGTTTCCAAGAGTGAGTCTTATGTGTGTCCTCCTAAAATCCCAACACAATTCATGGCAATACTTCTCTGAGGTCAATTCCAGAATGCAGTCTCTAAGGGGAATCACACCAGAGTTCAAGCCCAGGTGGACCCAGTCATCCCTTCCAACCGCCACAAAAATTACCACAATTAAAATCAAAACACTCCCACAGGGCCATCATCTTCTTCCATGTAGACACTCATCATAACCTCTAGCTGGAGGTTTCTATGAGCCCAAGGTAGTGTCCAAAATAAGCTCACTTGCCCCTTATTTGCCTAAAATCATGGTGGCCTGGACACTCTTCCTGTGAACCATGAGTGATCAAATATTCCTGCTGTTAAAGTGTTCCACTTCTCCAATTTCGGCCTACTGGCTGTAGGGTATAGATTCTTTATGTGATTTGGAGTCATGAGAAAATCCAAGCACATATGGGCTAGCCTCTGCACGGATTTCAAGAACTCATTTGACCCAAAGGATCCCTATTCTCACTTGATGGAGTTCAGGAACCTAAAACAAGAAGGCAAAAATATTCATCCACAATGACTGCTCTTTTGGACATTTTAGTTTTGGAAGAACATGGGATCTTTCTTTAGATCCATCAGGTGCTGAGAATCTAAGCCACAACCTCATACAAGGACAAGAGGCTGATTCAGACACATCCCATTCCAAAGCAATTAAGCAAAGAGCCACAGGTGGGGTCCATTCATTTCCATATGAAAACAGTGTTTTTCAGGCTACACAAAGGGGTGGCCTGAGGCAAAGACCTTTCTGACATTTAGGGTAATAGAAATAGAATTAAGCAAATGGCCCAAAGAAGGGTTTCTCCACTGAGACTTTACTGCACACACTGATATCTGAGTTTTCTGAGATGATCTCATTCCCTTCAGCTATCCAAAACATGGCCATGTCACAGAGCCTTGTGGTGTTACATATCTGGGAAACAAAACCATGAGTCTATTCTGGAGAGTGGCCAGAATTCACGTAGAAAACAGGAACTTTAGAAGATTGTAGATGTTGCCCATCCATAAGGCAAGCTGCAGTGCATTCATCAATTGCGCAGTATGAATTGCGGAAGCTTTCAACTAGAGACAACATATCCATTGGTGAATTCTCTTTTCTAATGTCTACAACCATGGATACAGTGGGATACACAGACATAGAAACACTCACAATGTAAAACGACTTACTAGAAACAGTCCACTCCAAACCAAACAAACCACCTTTCCTACCTATTCTCAGAACATGAGAAAAAACCACAAACTCACACCTACAACGGCAAAGGCACTTCCTTCCCCCAAATAGGTCTGTGACTATCCGGAGTGTCTTCTGACTGGTGGGCCATATTATGTTCCCCCAAAATGGCTTGTCCTGTTTCACATCTGGTCTCAATGTCCAACTCCGTGAATTGAAAGGAGCCAGCGGTGAGCCACTGCCTGCTTTCTCAGGAAAGTCCCCTCTTCAGAGCTCTGCTGGCATTTGGCCATCCTCACATCAGCAGGTACCAAGAAAGACTGACTATGTCTTTGGGAAAAGCAAACAAGTTAGCCCACTGGGTCTGGAGTGGGACTGGCTCTGGGTGGCTGGCTTCCTGGATCCCAAGTTCAGAGAATTCCATCACCAAGGAAGTGAAGTGAGGTCACTTCTTTCAGGAACTGAATATGGTCACTGCCTTGGTAACCACTTTGTCCTAACAGTTGCTTCCAAGGTTCCCATGAGATAGAGGCTGCCCCAACATCCTGTGACACATTCAGAAGTTAGAATGGTATATCAACCATAGGCACCCTGGAACAGCTCTCCACAGAGGCCTGGTTTGGTCCATCTTCTCTACATTAAGAAGAGAGAGGCTGATTCAGACACATCAATTCATCCTGACCAGGTTGTTTGCATGGAAGATGACTATTGCTCTCTCAGGTCCTACATAGCTGCCTACATCTTCTCCAAGGATCATTTCTTCATGGATCTTTGAGGT